>NC_052613.1:21426150-21728129 GCF_016545825.1 Eucalyptus grandis
CCCTTGAAATATATCGATGAATTTTTGAAAGATAAAGGGTATCGAAATGAAACCCACTTTTTGCGAACAATGGAATGATTGGAGATTACTCCTACGGGGTCGGCAGATCGAGCATTTGCAAATATTCCTAGTGATCCACGTGTTGGAGGTCTTAGTCAGCCTGATGGGAATGATGATGACAAAATGTACACTCAATTAAAGCCTAGAATGGGTGTTGGGGCGAATATTCGAAGCAAAAGGACAGATTTGTTTCACTCGGATGAACATAGGCGACTTTATTCTAAGTTGCTAAAAAGAGGGGTGATCAATCCAAGAAGTGTAGACTTTGATTTTCTTGATTCTATGAATGTGAAGCTGCGAGAGAAATTCACTAAACTTCAACTTGAGCAATTTTGTTCTGAGACAACTCAAGCATATCCAGAACTTAATGCTTACTTCTATTCTAATCTCAGTTTCTTGGATGCGAATAGATTTTCGTTTAGTATTTGAGACCTGTCGCGACCTACCCTCGGAGGGAGGGAGCAGGTTTAGGGGTATTGCCTAAAGGACAGGCCTAAGGCCCATGATTAGGCGCAAGCTCTCCCAAGCCCATACCCCGCGTGACATTGGGATATTATTAAGAAATTTTGCACAAAAGGAGTCGCCACTAGCCTATTGGGGTCGGCTAGAAACCAAGTGAGACATGGGAGCGTGCCTCACTTTCTACGCAACCAGAGAGTCTAGGTTCGGGGACTTGATTACACTAATTAACCAATTAGTGCCCTTTCGGTACCTAATCTTGTTCATTTTAACAAAATGATTTTCATCAGGCAGTTTAGATCGATTTCATACCTATCCGCTAACATAGGAAGTGAGCATGCAGGTGCACAATCAATAAAGTAATAATTATACCTACCAAGGTCCTATTAGCCCTAAAATTAAACACATGCAAATTAAACACAAAACACGCAAATCAAACATACAATAAAAACAACATACAAGAATATAAAGGCTTAATTACACTAAAGCGGCAATACATAGCACTTCCTAACCAAACCCTATCATTCTTGGATTTTCGAAAAAAAAAAAAAAAAAAAAAAATTGCTTTTTTTTTTTTTTTTAAATAATCATTTTTTTTTAATTTTTAATTAATTAATTTTTTTTTTTTTTAAGGAAAGTCGAATTTTTAATGTTTTCTGAGTTTTTTGAAATTCAAAAAAAAAAAATAATTTTTTTCAATTTTTATCATTTTTTCGAAATTTTTGATTTTTTTGATTTTTTAATTTTTAATATATTTTTAATACTTCAATAAGATGGGCTCGGACCGGGTAAACCCAACCCGGCCCGTGGACCAAACCCAAATCCGATCCGACATTTTTGGATAAAAAAAATCGTTTTCAATTTTTTTTTATTTAAAAAAACAAAATTAAAAATTAAAAATTAAAAAAATAAAAATTAAAATTAAAATCCTTCCACTTGTCTTTTCTCACTGCACTCCCCTGCGCCATTTGCTTCTGCGATTCCTCTTTCCCGAAGCCCCTTTTTACTTTCTTTTTTTATAATTTTTTTGCTTTTCATTTCTTTCTTTACTTTTCTTTTTTTTTTTCTTTTTGGTCTTCTTCTCTTTCGTACTCCGCCCCCGCACGCCTTCAACCTTCGTGCGTTTTCACGCCTTGCTCTCCAGCGACGGCTTTTACCGAAGCCTTCCACCGATGAACTCCACCCCGGAATTTCCCCACGGACCCACAGCAAAAATTTAAACGAATCGACAACAACACCCAACACCGCCGGCCGCCTAACTCCGAAGGTTGCTGCACCATTTTCGGATGCGTACACCCGCAGCTCAAACACACATGATTATTTCACGAAAATCGCATGAAATCGCGATGAAAACATGAGAGACAGACATGGTCCAACATATATATGGGCAAGCGCAAATTAAACCGAGTTTGAACGCGGGTTTTTCCTCGGTTCTCTTTGAGACATTTTGTCAAACCTTGGGTGTGCAGCAGCTAAAAAGAGGGCATACGGGCTCACTTGAGGTTCGAATCCGAGTAAAGATCGACACAATATGCACAAGCAACACTCAAGATCCACGGGACATATACCACACTTGAACAGATGCGAACACAGCAAGTATTTTCAGCCACAACATGCTCACAGATTTGAATCTCTTTCAGGCATTTCATCAACCGGGTAGCATACACAGCAGAAATGAAGGGTCTTTGGACTGGTATAGACTCTAGGACAAGCTTGGACATCTATCAACATGCATTAGGACATCTATGAGCTTTCATGGAGGACTGGTGAAGCCGAAGCTCGCGTGAACAGGTCGGCCGTGAGCTCCGGCCCGAGACCTCGAAGTGAAGCGAGAAACCTACCTGGTTCGGGTGGCGAGCGACGAGCGTATTTTCAGGCGACGGCGACGCGTTCTCTCCCAATCGTCTCTCTATCAAGCTCGCCCTCTCTCAAGCTCGCTCTCCAAAGGCTCTTTGTTCTCTCACCCCAAAAGAAAAACCCATATACTCGGCCTCATTCGATTTTTTATACCTTTAATGGATCTTTTTTTTTTTTCTTTTTTTTTTTGTTTTGACAATTTTGGAGAAATAAAGACCGTTCCATATGCCGTGCAATGATGAAAACACAATATCTTAATGATTTTTTTTTTTTACTTTTCTTTTCTCTTCTCTTTTTTTAATTATATATATTTTTCAATTTCGAATTTTTTATTTAAAATTTTTTTGTAATAATTTTTCTTTGACAAATTTTAAAGCTAGTGACGCAAATGCTCCTAATGCCAAAAATTTAGGTGTCAACAGCTGCCCCTCTTTGAACGGGAGCTCGAAGAGATTCCTTTCAAAGACGAGAGACACCTAAATTTTGTCCATGGACGATGATGATCAGGGGCCGCCGATGAGAAAAGGGGATAAAAGGACAACCTTACTTTGTAAGGAAAAAGCCTTCAACCGAGATGGGAAAATCTTATTGTATGATAATGAGTTCGATTGTAAGAAAGGTCTCACCATGTACAAATGGGTTTTGACCGAACGCAGACAAGCATGATTTATGGATGAATTTGCAAGCCGTGTGGTTTAGGAAAAACCGCCAATTCTGTGGTTTAAGGATAAACCCACGAACCGTGTGGTTTAAGGATGGACCCACGAACCGTGTGGTTTAAGGATGGACCCACGAACCGTGTGGTTTAAGGATAGACCCACCAACCGTGTGGTTTAGGAAAGCCACCAACCCTGTGGTTTAAGGATAAACCCACGAACCTTGTGGTTTAAGGATAGACCCACCAACCGTGTGGTTTAGGAAAGCCACCAACCCCGTGGTTTAAGGATAGACCCACCAACCGTGTGGTTTAAGGATGGACCCACGAACCGTGTGGTTTAAGGATGGACCCACGAACCGTGTGGTTTAAGGATGGACCCACGAACCGTGTGGTTTAAGGATAGACCCACCAACCGTGTGGTTTAGGAAAGCCACCAACCCCGTGGTTTAAGGATAAACCCACGAACCTTGTGGTTTAAGGATAGACCCACGAACCGTGTGGTTTAAGGATAGACCCACCAACCGTGTGGTTTAAGGATAGACCCACCAACCGTGTGGTTTAGGAAAGCCACCAACCCCGTGGTTTAAGGATAGACCCACCAACCGTGTGGTTTAAGGATAGACCCACCAACCGTGTGGTTTAAGGATAGACCCACGAACCGTGTGGTTTAGGATAGACCCACTAACCGTGTGGTTTAAGGATAGACCCACCAACCGTGTGGTTTAAGGATAGACCCACAAACCGTGTGGTTTAGGAAAAGCCACCAACCCCGTGGTTTAAGGATAGACCCACCAACCGTATGGTTTAAGGATAGACCCACCAACCGTTGGAAAATTGCATGGTTTAAGGCTAACCATGAACCTTTGGTTTTTAGGGAAGCACTCGCTAACCCCATGAAAACTGCATGGCTTCACGGAGGAATCCTGTCAAACTCAACTTGAGCAAATGTCGTTAGAGACATCATCAAAAGACGTATTGGCAATATTACAGCATTAATTGAACATGCTAATCAAGCTAAGTCCGACTGCTTTAGAAAAACATACGATGTCAATTAGCATTATGTGGCGCAAAACTGTCATCTTACTCGGGGATATATCATTAATCATCAAATTCTCTATGAGTCAAGTTCTTACCAGAATGATTTCTATTAGTGAGAAAGACTCATTAAGCATGCCAAACTGGAGCTTCTTAGTCAGAAAGGGTTTCTCACATACTCTCGATAAAATGGCTACTTGATCCCATCCATTCATGTGGGAAGTAACTGATTGCTGAAAGTATCTCACATAGCCTATGTCGAAGGCTTCCGGAAACATTCGCAATGAGCCCAATCTGATTGATCAAAAGGTCTTTTGAAAGGATCGCAATATAGGCTCGGTTAGGGCTTACACAAAGGAATGATTGCTTTGAGGCCAATGAAGGAACATTTGCCGCTATCATCATTGGGTTTACGAGTCGAGAACTTGGAAGATAAGACAAGATGGAATTATTTCCACTCCTTCAAGCAAAAGTAGCTTCTTTGTGGTATTCTCATTTTCACTCAAATCGTCCCAATCAGAAGAGGCTTCGGAAAAGGGTTATAATGTTGGCTCGGGAAAGGCTTGAAAGGCTTAAAATTTTCAAGAGGGTCTTTAAGAGTCAGTGATCATCATGGCATCGTGACCGGGTCACTTGACCTTTCGAAATCATTTGGCTCTTGAAACACAAAGCACATCTTGAGAGTTCATTCACTGATCATTTCTGCATGAGAGCTTTGCTCTTTTCTCTAATTTCCTTTGTCATTTGCGATGATTTTTTTTCGCAGGCACTTGGATTTTGATAATTTTTCTTTCACATAAGATGCGGTCTTTTGGCTCTTTTTATTGACGGGCATTGGCCTTGCTTTTACTAGGCACACTGCTATTTCATGCCCCCTAGTTTGTCGAGCTTTTTGCTCTTTGAACTTTGGTAGCTTATGACTTTTGAGATGCTTTTCACATTTTCCCGTGATTGTCAATTATATTTGGTCGATTCTTATGCCTTGCCCCAGTGAAGGGAGATGATCACCGCTCGGGATTCAGAAACGAATAATCAGGCCCAAATTGGTTATAGCAATGGGTATCAGTGTTTGGGTAGAGAATGAAATGCTCTTCTTCACCTTGGGATGAGTCAAGCTCTGATGAGAATTCCTCTGAAGCTACCACAAGAAGATTGATGTAAGTGAAAGTAATAGAATCTTTCTCAACCTTTCGTTTTACAACATGACCGTAACCTCCTATGTTGCCCCAATGTAGGGTCGTTCTCGATAGGGGTACTTTGAAGGATCATCTTTTTTTCTTTTTTCTTTTTTCAGCCCAAAGGGGTAACAAGAGATCAGTGCAATGCTTGGGATTGATGAAAGAAACGCCTTTATCATTTCGATCTTTGTGCTCAATGCGAATGAATCATTTGTCCTAAGAGAAGGTCGTCTTCCACTCGACTCTCAAAAGTGTTTGAAGGACGTGTTTGGAAATGGCTTACCTTTCTTCGTCCTAAGCACTTCTTATTTGGCATGATTAACATTCTGTTTTCATTTTGTCAATGTCACTCATGTGAAGTTCCCCCTCACGGAGACAGAATTAACGACAACTAAATTGACAACATGCAAGATCCCAAGCGCTTTGCTTTTCATTCATTCATCTCTTTCATCATTTTCGATTTTTTTTTTATAAAGGAAAAGGAATACCCGATCGCCTTTGCAGAGGCTGGGTAGCCATTTGAATCAACCTTTCAGGGGCAATGATCAACTTCTTCAATTCTATTGTAACTTCATCGAGTTGGTTGGATACCTGAAATACAAATCAATATACATGTATGTGATGTATGCATGACATGCATGATGCCATGTGACTCGGATTATGCGCAAAATGGCTCTATGGCCTTGATCTCATTCATGGGAAATATTTCTTTACAAAGATCGGCGTTTACATGTGCTTAGACAGCTCACGGCCGTCCATTTCAACTAACACCATAGCACCACCCGGGAGGATTTTCTTAATGACATAAGGTCCCTCATAGTTCGGGGTAAACTTGCCACGAGGATCCGGGATGATCGGCAGCACTTTCCTTAGCACCAAGTCATTGACCTCAAAGTGCCTAGGACGAACCTTCCGATTGAAGGCCTTCGCGACCCGTTTCTGATAGCATTGACCATGACATATTGCCTTCAGCCTCTTCCCATCAATCATGTTTAGCTGCTCATGCCTCTCGCTGTATCCATTCGGCTTCATCGAGCTTTGATCGAGAAAGGACCCTCAACGAGGGAATCTCGACTTCTATAGGCGTGACAGCCTCCATTCCATATACTAACGAAAAGGGGTTGCCCCGTGGAGGTGCGAATAGATGTTCGGTATGCCATCGGTGCGTAAGGAAGCCTTTCGTGCCAATCACGATAATTTTCAGCGTCTTTGCCAAGATCTTCTTTATGTTCTTATTTGCTGCCTCAATCGCCCCATTCATTTGAGGACGATATGGTGATGAGTTCAAATGGCGAACTCGAAACTCATCAAGCAAGTCATTTACAACTTTGTTGTTTAAGTTGGACCCATTGTCAGTGATGATCGCCTCCGGTACCCCATAACGGGCGATAATATCGCGGCGAATAAATTTGGCTACATTCTTGGCAGTGACATTGGCGTACGAGTTGGCTTCAATCCACTTCGTAAAGTAGTCGATCGCTACCAAGATAAATCGATGTCCATTTGACGCCTTGGGATTGATGGGCCCGATCACGTCAATTCCCCACATAGAGAAGGACCAAGATTGAGACATTTGGTGAAGCTCATTTGGTGGAGCGTTTATCTTATCCCCATAAATTTGACATTGGTGACAACATCGCACATGTTGTATGCGGTCGATTCCATTGTTAACCGCAGTAGCCGAGTCGCATGATCTTTCTCGCCAAGAGGTGACCATTCATGTGAGGGCCACACTCCCCTTCATGTATTTCCTTCATCAAACGATTGGCTTCTTTGGCATTGACGCACCTTAGTAATGTCGAGTCAAAGGACTTTTTGTAGAGGACATCTCCACTGGTGAAGAATTTTGATGCTAGCTTCAGCAAATGCTTTCTGTCTGTTGCTTCACTTCCTTCGGGGAATTCACCCTTCTGTAGATACTTCAAGATGTCGTGATACCAAGGTTGTCCATCAGGTTCCTCTTCGACCGTCATACAATAAGCCGGGCGCCGAAAGATTTCAATTCTCAACGGTTCAATGTCCAAGCCCCCGCCTACTTGCAACATCGAAGATAAGGTAGCTAGGGCATCGCCAACCGATTTTGAGACCTTGGTAAGTATTCGAATGATATTTCTTGGAATTCTTCCGTCAACTTCCCAAGGAACTCATGGTATGGAATCAATTTAGAATCCTGTGTTCGCCATTTGCCTTCGGTCTGTAAGATGATAAGGGTTGAATCACCATAAACTTGCAGCTTCCGAATCTTCATATCAACGGCAGCTTGGAGACCGAGAATGCATGCTTCATATCCAGCGATGTTATTCGTACAAAGAAATGTCAATTTAGCGGCGACGGGGTAGTGTTGTCCATCTGCGGGGAAATAAGGACCGCCCCAAGCACTGCACCCAAGCCTAAGTTAACCGCACCATCGAAGTACATCGTCCATGTGTCACTGGATACAAGTAGAATTTGCTCCTCCGCATCACTATCTTCATCAGATGCTCCGGACCCCTTGGAACTTTCCGCTAACATGTCTGCTATGGCGCGCCCTTTAACAGACTTTTGTCCTAGGCTCTGAATGTCGAACTCTGAAATTAAGATTTGCCATTTAGCCAACTTGCCCACTAATGCCGGCTTCTCTAAGAGATACTTGAGGGGATCATTTTCGGTCACCAGTAAGACTTGGTGATGAAGCGTGTATTGCCGCAGCCTCGTGCAAAACCCAAATTAAAGCCACACAAGTTCTCTCAACTTCGTGTAGTTCATTTCCGAAATGGTGAACTTCTTGCTTAAGTAGTATATCGCGCATTCTCTCCTGTCATTTGGTCTTTTCTGTGCCAACATGGCTCCCAATGATTCGTCATGTATGGTTAAGTACAAAATTAGAGGAATTTTAGGGAGAGGGGGCACTAGGACTGGTGCGTGAGTGAGATAGTGTTTTATCTTCTCGAAGGCGTTTTGGCACTCAGCATTCCATTCAATCTTTGCATTCTTTTTCAGGAGCTTGAAGAACGGCTTCGCTGTTTCAGACAACTGACAGATGAACCTCGCTACATAATTGAGTCGTCCCATCAAACTGCGGACTTCCCTTGTGGTAGTCGGGGGTTGTAAATCGCAGATAGCCTTTACCTTTGACGGGTCAATCTCTATACCCTTACTACTAACCATGAACCCTAAGAGCTTCCCAGATTTCGCTCCAAAAACACATTTTGCAGGATTGAGGCGCAGCTTGAACTTCCGAAGACGTTCGAACAGTTTCCGTAAGACCTCAACATGGTCTTCGCCTCGTCTTGATTTTGCAATCATATCATCCACATATACTTCAATCTCCTTGTGCATCATGTCATGAAACAACGTGACCATGGCCCTTTGATACGTTGCCCCAGCGTTCTTCAGACCGAAAGGCATCACTTTGTAGCAGAAAGTTCCCCAAGGGGTTATGAACGATGTTTTGCTCCTATCTTCCTCCTTCATACGAATTTGGTTGTATCCAGAAAAACCATCCATGAATGAGAATAATTCAAATCCCGCCGTACCGTCGACTAAAACATCAATATGCGGGAGTGGGAAGTCGTCTTTTGGACTAGCTCGGTTCAGGTCACGATAATCTACGCACACCCTGACCCGCCCATCCTTTTTCATGACAGGTACAATGTTTGCTATCCAATCGAATAGTGTGACACTTCAATGAAATCCACTTTTAACAACTTCATGACTTCCTCCTCGATTTTCTTAGACAACTCGGCTTCGTTCTTCCGAGCCTCTCGTTTTTTAGGTGGCACATTAGGATCGGTCGGAAGGGCATGCTCTACAATATCGTGGTCTAACCCCGGCATGTCGGCATAAGTCCGTGCAAATATATCCCGGTATTCGTTCAGGAGATTAATCATTCGTTCCACTTCTAACTTCGAGAGACATGCCCCAATTTTTATTTCCTTGACATTCGTGTATCGCCCAAATTTATGGTGACCGTTTGTTCTTCGTTAGCGGTTTTGATCCCTCATGTCGATTCCAATCACGTTCGATCCCTTTCGATCTTCATCGGCATCAAATTCTAAAAGATCTCCGTCATGTGGATCCGAGTCACATGAATCTTTGTCATGATTATGCATAATGTAATGCCTGAGATGCGATGAGATGAGTTAGTATGCATTAATAACAAACAAAACGTATGTCATATGTGAATGATTTTTCGAATAATATTTTGAAAACTGTTTCGAGAGCTCATCCTCATATCCTCGCATTTCCTTGCTCTTACGAAATTATGAAACTAGGAAGCATGTAGAAGCCCACCCTCGTGACCATCATAGAACCAGTTTGGTATGCTTCCACATGTCCTTAATAAAACATGCATTTTCATTGAAAAGGAAATGATAAGGCCGTATTACAACGTACTCCACCCAAGACCAACGGCTCAAAGTCAAGGGCTTAACAGAGTTTACATTATAAGCGACTTAAACAAGCAAATTGAAATAACGAGTTCCCACGCAGGGGAAGAAAACATAGAGTAAAAAGCTACGCTGAGCTAGAACCGTCCTACTCTGAAGGGTCGGCGATGCTCCCAGAAGGTTCAGCCTCCTCACAAGCTAGGATGGTGCATACAATATTCTCTTCAAACATCTGGGCTATACCGTCAATAGCTCCATCTTCTTCCATCAGCATTTTCGGGGGCCTTGGGAATGTTTCTTTCAGTGGAGGAGGTAAAGCACTTTGGCAACTTCTATCTCTTATAATCCGACCTCCGTGGTCGCCTCGGCCTCCACGTTCACCTCGACCTCCTCGGGTGCCTCGACCTCCACATTCTCTGCGACTTCCTCCATTGCCATGGCCTCCACGCTCTTCAACAAACCCTAAGCCTTTTCTCCTTAGAACTCTTCGAGCCTCAATAGGCTTTCGAATCCCTTGTCCATGCAACCCTAGACCGCCTCCAGGATTGTACCCATTTGCTAGCATAATCTTCCCTACCGCCAGGGCCGGCTTGGATAATTCAGGAATTCCCACGCAAGAGCCCACAGGAACATGGACCATAGACACCAGCTCGAAAGTCTGAAAGCTTGACTCTTCTTTGCACTCGGGTTCCACGTACGGGATGGCCGTTTCCTGGTACACCTTGAAGTCTGTTTCCCCGTGCACAGTGATGAGTCTATTGTCCACCACAAATCGTACTTTCTGATGAAGGCTTGAAGCAACCGCACCCGCTGTGTGAATCCATGGTCTCCCCAACAGAAAATTGAATGCAGTTGGTATATCTAGGACTTGGAATGGTACCAAGAAAAACACAGGACCGATAAGTAGTTCCAACTCAATTTCTCCTAGCACCTCTTTCTTCATCCCATCAAATGCGCGCACAGTGGACTTAGTTGGATGTATCCTTTCCATCTCAACACCCAAACGGTGGAGTGTAGTTAATGGACATATATTCAATGCGGAGCCATTGTCAATCAACACTCTAGAGACAACGGTGCTATCGTGCTTCGCTGAAATGTGCAGCGCCTTTGTGTGATCACCTCCGTCGCCAGGAGGTCTTCATCGGTGAAGGCGATCTGATCTTTCGAAGGATGGCCCCCACGAACTCCCGTAGTTGGGTGTCGTCAATTGTTTCCGGACATGTATCTCGTTAAGGACCTTCAACAAAGCGTTTCGTGCTTTTCGATGATTGAATTAGTTCCAAGATGGAGATTTGAGCTGGCATTTTTCACAATTGATTCACTACGTTAAATTCGCTTGTTTTCACCACGGCTAAGAATTGCCTCGCGTCCTCCTCTCGTCACGGCTTTCTTTTCGGTTCCTCCGGCAGCGCATAGCAACGACCCGATCGAGTGATGGCATCTACCTCTTTTGTCCCGTAATCCTGTGGTACCGCTTTGGTGTTGAATTCCAATGGAGGTTCTAGCATTATCACCTCGTCCTTTCCCCGAGGTGGTAGTTCGATCACGACCGGCGCGAGTTTTCCTCCAAGATTTCGATCGCTGATAATTCTTCGACCATAAGGTCAATCGTCATTGGCTCAAGTGGTTGTCATCTCGACATCACTAGTGCGATCCTCATCGTGCAATTCTATCACTACCGGGGTAATCATAGCGACCATCCCCTCCTCTCGTGGCATCGGATCATCCATACCCCCATCCGTCAGGGATAATGTCCTTAGGATCATCAAAGAAACTCGAGGCAGGCGAATATTTCACGTAATAGTCATATTTTCCGCTTGGTTGACCCAACGTATCGAACACTTCACCTTCGTCACATATCTTCTTTAAGAGATCACGGCTCCGAAAGGTTCCCTCAGAATCCGTCTTCAAGGTGTCTTCTATCGCCACTTGTTCACCCTCCTCTGGGATCGGAGGTTTAGCTTTCTTCATTTCACAGTCGCAAGTATCATCGTAAGATGATGAGCTAATCACGGATGGTGCCATCATGGGTAGTTGTCTTTGTTCTTTGTTGACACTTCGGATTACCCCCATATCTATCATTTTGCGGATACGTTCTAGTTTTTCCTCCATGGTTATGTCTTCCCCTCTTTCATAGTGCCCAGCTAGCTCAAGAGCCTCATACAATTTAGGGGCATCCACCACAAGAGGTCGCTCGTTCGCTTGCATTTCCCCAAGAATCATATTCACTCCTTCAGCATGATCAGGCAAAGGGTTTTGTTGCACGTTGGGCGTAGCTTCTTTAAAGGTCAACCTCCCTTTATCGAGTAGATTCTGAACTTTCAACTTCAGTGTGTAGCAGTTATCGACATCATGCCCCCTTTCTCCCATGTGGTATTCACACGTCTTGGTCACATCGAAGCTCGGGAATCTTGGGGGTTGTCTCTAGGTACTTCCTTGGCTACCAATCTCTTTTCAAAGAGGATAGGTAACAATTTTGATAGAGGTCGGGGTAGAGGTGTGAATTCTTTTCGGGGAACTTCCCCGCTCCGTCAAATCCCTGTGACCCGCTTCCTTGCATAGCTCTAGGCTTTTGTGAAGGCATCGACACTGATTTAGGTGCAGTTGGCTCCTGGATAAACGCCACTTCAACCGCCGTCTCCTTGTCCTTCCTCATTGTGAACCTCTTGCTATTCCCAGTAGATATTCTTCCATCAATTATCGCCCATTCAACCCCTTCACCAACCTCCACCAGCTGGGAAAATGTTTGGCAACCAGAGTACACTAATCCCTGGAAATAGTCGATGGCATAGTCCTCAAGAAGAGCTGCCTCATTTCTTTTTCACTCGTGGAGGCTTCACCTGTGATGCCATCGTTCTCCACCTCTGGGCGAACGCTTTAAACGATTCATTCCTCCTCTTTTCCATCCGAACTAGCTCCTCTCTTGTAGGGACAATCTCAGAGTTGAATTTATATTGCTGCAAAAACTCGTCAGCGAGGTCGTCCCATCCAGTGAGCTCTTCAATATCCAGTGCAATAAACCATGACAAGGCAGGACCATCTAAGCTATCTTGAAATGTATGTATGAGGAGTGGGACATTGTCGGAGTAGCGAGCCATCCTCCTCATATAGTATTTGAGGTGGGTTATAGGACAGCCAGTGCCATCATATTTTCTTGTAAATTCCGGCTCTTTGAAATTCTCGGGTACTTTCACCTTAGCATATGGGGTTAGCTTGTCCACTCCCTTCATCTCATATCCTTGGAGGACACAAAGTCGCTCCTCCATCTTAGCCAAGCGTCTTGCATTTTCTTCGTCGAAGCGGATGGCGGATCCCTCCTTTAGAGGGGGATCTAGATTGACGATTACAGGCGTAACAGAAGGGGCTTCCTCATAAGCACCTTTTTCAGCAGGATCGGTGACATGTGGTTCTCCGGCTGAGGGTGGAGTGGGTCCCGAAAAAACGGGAGTAGAGGTTCCGGCTATGGCCGGGGCCGGAGGTTCACTGATTTTTCGGCTTATCTCGACCATCAAAGCAGTGAGTTGAGCTAGCTGGTTCTCCATGTTGGCCACACGTATGCTGACATCCTCATTCTCCATCCTGGCTTTTGCGCGAGTACGAATTGGAGATCTCCTCTTAGCCGTGTTGTCAATTGGGCGAAAGTAGACAACCTGTTAGTACCTGGTCAAGGATAGATAAGCATATATGAGCATTAAGTAATGATTAGGCGGTCGGTCCATGACAAAGATCTAATCGCCCCGATTTGTTCATTTCATTGAAAGCAAGGTTGTTACATAACGCAAGAAAAGACATGAGGGAAAGCTCCCAAACAACGAAGCTAATTATGAGTCCCATCTCTCGATATTGCAACATGAGACAAATTCTTTAACATTGTGACACATGTGGGCATGGGCCCATTACATATCGCACTTGACTCAATCTAACTAACGAAGACAGCTTCCGCTTGCGGCAGCCCCACCGACTCGGGTTGACTTCGAGGCACGCTCCTCGGCTTCTTCGAGCTTCCTTTTGAGGCGCTTGATCTCGGCTCGGTGGGTGGTCTTTAATGGCACGTTGGGAATCTTCGGGCGTAGGTTCTCTGGGATTTTATGCCTAAGGATGTATTCCATTGAGGCATAGTAAGTATTCTCTTGCCCTTCCAACTCCTCTTCGGGCCATATCAGCTTCCGGGGATGGCACATATCCCACATTGACTTGACTAACGCGACGGAGTCTTCGTGGTCTTGGCATCCGTCAATGAAGTCTATCCTAAGCGGGTAAGCGGGTCCTCTTGAATCGTCGGTGGAAGTTGTTGAACCTCTTGGAACTGGCGGGCAACCCGAGTCGGGTAATACTCAGTGACTCCGGTAATTCCCAACAAAGGAACAGGTCCAGTAAGCCCACACACGAAACGCGCTTCTCGAACTCGGAGCCATTTGGCATGCCATTGGAAATCTTCAGGTCCCGGGTTGGTCATGAAAGCTAACCATTCAGAATAATGATAATCGGGGGCGAATGTCTTCCTATCTTTAAACTTCAGGATAGGGTGGCTAGAGTCAGAGATGTTATTCACAGTCATTAAGCTACCAAACCCTTTAACGTGAGAGAAGAACCAAATTTGCAAAAGTTCAGGAGGAGCATGGAAAGTTTTGTTTTTGTTTTCTTTAAAACGAGTGAGGGAAAGAAAAGTTTTAGTCAAAACGGCGTTAACAAAGCCCTTTCCCATACATACCTCACGAACTACCCATGCCATGGAAGGGTTAATAGCGTTTCTACAATGTGGGAATAACACGAACCCGAAGAAAGCTAACAAGAAGATCCTATTCTTTTGAAAAGATGGGGCATTTTGAAAAAGCTCGTTTAGGAATGAAAACGGGCAAGTCTTGCGATTAGCTTTCAAAACTTTCCTCACGTTACCCTCATTAACCCTAAGGAAATCGGATAAGGTCGATACATGCTCAGCCCCTATAGGTGGACCAATTAACTCTGACACCAAAGGTTTTCCCATGGCAACACTATATTCTTCCAAGGTTGGAGTGAGCTCGTGGTCACCGAATATGAACGTGCAAGTCTCGGGACACCAGACATGTGCCAACGCTCGTATAACGCCATAATGAGCTTCTATTTCTAAGAGAGGAAGTAATCGTCCGACATAGGATCGCACCCAATCATGGCCAGTCGGGTCTAGTCTATCCCACCATGTGCGAAGCTCGGCTTTCGGGGTAGCAATGATGTGAAGCTCGGGTACTCCCATCGTATACTACTCACAGTTACGATCAACCTAATTTGCCATGAACCAACCAAAAAAAGAAAGCGAATAAGTAAATTACGAAAGAGAGAATTTGAAAATCTTACCCTACTCATTGAGTAGCAAAGCCAATGACATAGACATACGCATGGATAGTGGTTCAATTTCTACTCTAAATGGCTCAAAATGGAGCCATGGGATCACCGGACTGAACCAGCAAGGTCGCGGCTAGGTCGGGCTACCCATGACTCCGGCTTCGTCAAAGAACCGACCCGTGTCGCGCGGTTGCAGACCGGGGTGGGTACCTTCGACGTGAAGAAAGAAATTTCGGGGTTAAGGTGGGCGACTCGTACTACGCGGTTGTAGTCGGAGTGGTATCCACCTCAACACCATCCTAGGTGATCCTATGCGGCCTAGGTCCGGCGGCAGGTTGTGTGTGCTATGGTGTAGTGCAATGCAGGAGACTCATGCACGACAATTTAAAAGAACAATCAACACTTCAAACATGAATAAACCATTCACTCTTATACCCCTACAAAACAAAGGTTAGAAATCACCGCCCCTTATAACTCCCATAAGCATTCAACATTCAACATTCAATATGTTACGGATGTACATGATATCTTCGCTGCCAAACAAAAATACTTTTGAACAAGATTAATTTTGGCCTAAGTCCTCTAAAGTTTAAAACTAAGTCCCCAGCGGAGTCGCCAAGCTGTCGCGACCTACCCTCGGAGGGAGGGAGCAGGTTTAGGGGTATTGCCTAAAGGACAGGCCTAAGGCCCATGATCAGGCGCAAGCTCTCCCAAGCCCATACCCCACGTGACATTGGGATATTATTAAGAAATTTTGCACAAAAGGAGTCGCCACTAGCCTATTGGGGTCGGCTAGAAACCAAGTGAGACATGGGAGCGTGCCTCACTTTCTACGCAACTGAGAGTCTAGGTTCGGGGACTTGATTACACTAATTAACCAATTAGTGCCCTTTCGGTACCTAATCTTGTTCATTTTAACAAAATGATTTTCATCAGGCAGTTTAGATCGATTTCATACCTATCCGCTAACATAGGAAGTGAGCATGTAGGTGCACAATCAATAAAGTAATAATTATACCTACCAAGGTCCTATTAGCCCTAAAATTAAACACATGCAAATTAAACACAAAACACGCAAATCAAACATACAATAAAAACAACATACAAGAATATAAAGGCTTAATTACACTAAAGCGGCAATATATAGCAATTCCTAACCAAACCCTATCATTCTTGGATTTTCGAAAAAAAAAAAAAAAAATTGCTTTTTTTTTTTTAAATAATCATTTTTTTTAATTTTTAATTAATTAATTTTTTTTTTTAAAGGAAATTCGAATTTTTAATGTTTTCTGAGTTTTTTGAAATTCAAAAAAAAAAAATTTTGAATTTTTATCATTTTTTCGAAATTTTTGATTTTTTTGATTTTTTAATTTTTAATATATTTTTAATACTTCAATAAGATGGGCTCGGACCGGGTAAACCCAACCCGGCCCGTGGACCAAACCCAAATCCGGATCCGACATTTTTGGATAAAAAAAAATCGTTTTCAATTTTTTTTTATTTAAAAAAACAAAATTAAAAATTAAAAATTAAAAAAAAAAATAAAATTAAAATTAAAATCCTTCCACTTGTCTTTTCTCACTGCACTCCCCGCGCCATTTGCTTCTGCGATTCCTCTTTCCCGAAGCCCCTTTTTACTTTCTTTTTTATAATTTTTTTGCTTTTCATTTCTTTCTTTACTTTTTTTTTTTTTTTCTTTTTGGTCTTCTTCTCTTTCGTACCTGCCCCCTGCACGCCTTCAACCTTCGTGCGTTTTCACGCCTTGCTCTCCAGCGACGGCTTTTACCGAAGCCTTCCACCGATGAACTCCACCCCGGAATTTCCCCCCACGGACCCACAGCAAAAATTTAAACGAATCGACAACAACACCCAACACTGCCGGCCGTCTAACTCCGAAGGTTGCTGCACCATTTTCGGATGCAGACACCCGCAGCTCAAACACACATGATTATTTCACGAAAATCGCATGAAATCGCGATGAAAACATGAGAGACAGACATGGTCCAACATATATATGGGCAAGCGCAAATTAAACCGAGTTTGAACGCGGGTTTTCCTCGGTTCTCTTTGAGACATTTTGTCAAACCTTGGGTGTGCAGCAGCTAAAAGAGGGCATACGGGCTCACTTGAGGTTCGAATCCGAGTAAAGATCGACACAATATGCACAAGCAACACTCAAGATCCACGGGACATATACCACACTCGAACAGATGCGAACACAGCAAGTATTTTCAGCCACAACATGCTCACAGATTTGAATCTCTTTCAGGCATTTCATCAACCGGGTAGCATACACAGCAGAAATGAAGGGTCTTTGGACTGGTATAGACTCTAGGACAAGCTTGGACATCTATCAACATGCATTAGGACATCTATGAGCTTTCATGGAGGACTGGTGAAGCCGAAGCTCGCGTGAACAGGTCGGCCGTGAGCTCCGGCCCGAGACCTCGAAGTGAAGCGAGAAACCTACCTGGTTCGGGTGGCGAGCGACGAGCGTACTTCAGGCGACGGCGACGCGTTCTCTCCCCAATCGTCTCTCTATCAAGCTCGCCCTCTCTCAAGCTCGCTCTCCAGTGCTCTTTGTTCTCTCACCCCAAAAGAAAAACCCATATACTCGGCCTCATTCGATTTTTATACCTTTAATGGATCTTTTTTTTCTTTTCTCTCTTTTTTTTTGTTTTGACAATTTTGGAGAAATAAAGACCGTTCCATATGCCGTGCAATGATGAAAACACAATATCTTAATGATTTTTTTTTACTTTTCTTTTCTCTTCTTTTTTTTAATTATATATATTTTTCAATTTCGAATTTTTTATTTAAAATTTTTTTGTAATAATTTTTCTTTGACAAATTTTAAAGCTAGTGACGCAAATGCTCCTAATGCCAAAAATTTAGGTGTCAACAAGACCAAGACTATGTTGTTGACATGGACACATTGGCGGATGGGATTGGAGTAGAGCGAGGGGCTTTCCAATCGATTAGTGTGTCTGTTGGTCGTGTGACGGTAGAGCTTGTTCGGGATGGAATGGCTGAAGGAAGAATTTCATACTTGAGGATGAATGCCTCTAACATTTTGCTTCACAAGATTATGATCAATTACCTTAGACCCAAGTCAACTTCGAAGACAGACATCTCTAACTTCGAAGCAAAGTTGATGTATGCCATCAATACTGGTAAGAAATTCTCTCTGCCTCACACAATCATGTTTCATATGTACAGAACAATGGCAAAAGACAGAGGGCAACTTCCTTACTTAGGGCTTGTTACAAAGCTTTTCAAACGTTTCAATATGTAGCCTCCCAGGATATTATGTGTTCGATCATGTGATCAAATGGTAGTGGAACTGAAAATGGTTTCTAAAATGCATTTGAAAGAGCTGGACAAGGCTTTGGAGCGATTGAAAGAGAAAACCACTGTCAAGTCACAACAAGGTTCTTCAGTTACTAAACGGAAAGGGAAGGAGCCCTTGATAGCTCCATCCAATAAAAGAAGAGCACTTGTTCTGGAGGATGAAGAGGATGAGGATGATATTACCATTTCTGCTCTTGCACTGAGAAATCTTCAAAGTACTGTTCCAGAGATTGAGGAGAGAGAGGATCGAGACATGGAGGAAACAGAGCATGGAGAAGCAGAGGAAAGGAGTGGAGAGAGAGAAACAATGTAAAAAGAAGCAGAGGAAGAAAGGATTGAAGAAGAAGAAGGGAGAGGTGAACAGGCAGAGACAGAGCATGAAGCGTACTTCTCACCTCCTGAGGGCATTGAAACATGGGGAGTTGCTAAGAAAAGAGGTACATCTTCAATTGTTGTTACTAGTGAAGGTGTTAGTCGCTCACCTGCAAATCTAGAAGACATATTTGCCTCTCAATTCCCAGAGGAAGATCATGAGGTTTCATTGCCAAATCTGAGTGATCATGCTGGCTTGCCATCATCTGCAAATACTCCCAAGGATCATGCAGAAGCCAGTACTCAAACTGAAAATTCATAAGACTTTCATAGAATTCTCGATGTTCTTATGAAAATGCGATGACACATTTATGCCCTGGGATGCGAAATTCAGAACTTGCAGAATGCGGGTCAAGCCTATTCAGTTTCCTTGCATTATCAAGTTCATGCCCTTACTCTTCAAGTTCAAACAAATGCCAAGGGTAAAGATGTGGCTCAACTGAAGAAGGATTTGAAAAAGCTGGAAGGGATTGTTCAGTCAATGGGAGATTTCCAGCTTGTTCGCGTTCCTAGGCAACCTTAATTCCATGATCTTTTTATCTCAACCTTTTTTTATGCTAACAAAAGGGGGAGAGATGGTGTAGATTTGAATCTTGACTTTTGTTTGGCTTTACTTTTTAAATGACTTTTGTTTGGTTGTTTGGTTGTGACTGGATATGGTTTGGTTTGTTTGATCGTTTGGTTATTCATGGCAAAGATAGTTGTTTATTTACAGGACTAACTTATTTTCTATGGATGCAGATTTAATGTTGTCTTTATTAAGTCAATTATCTTTGTGAGATATCCATGTTTGCTTGAGTATTGTTTTGCTAGTAAAAAATATCCAAATCTGCAGGAAAGTTTTGTCACCATCAAAAAGGGGGAGATTGTTGGAGAAAACTTCCTTGCATGTTTTGAAGATGACAAAACGTTTCCATCAATCTAGTATGAAGACTTGCAGACTCTTTAGTCAAAGTCTGAAGATTGCCAAACCGTCAAACTCAAGATTCAAAGTCTATCCTCATTGACAGTTTCTATCGACCGTTAAAGAAGACTTATCCAGATCTAAGTATCTTATTAAGGATTTGATTCTATCGACTGAAGAAAATCTCTCGGCTAGAGATAGCATCTTGGAATCTATTATTCACTTTGATTTAAATTCGGATAATTTAGATCCATTAATTGGCGAAGCATACTTGGAAGGTTCTACTTATGGAAACCTAGATCCTGATTGTATGGGCGAGCAAGATTGGTGGGCTATCGTCATATTCCTTAAATAACTCAAAATCTCCCTAATTGGTTTTGTTTAATGGGTAGATTGGAAGAACTCCTTTGGTAAGTGCCAACAGGTATGAAGGCATGGAGGATTATATAAGGTAGATGTTCCAGTTATTCGAGTGTGTGCGCGATAGAAGAATTCCAAAGTCTGAAGCTCCTTGTTCTTTGTCAATTTCAATTGTTGAGCGAAAACTTGTACTCAAAAGAGCGTTTGTACTTCTATGAGACCTTGAGGAAGTATAGCAGAGTCTCTACACTGTGGAATCAAGGAAGTGCAATACTGTAACAACTCTTTTGGTTCTTAGTAAAATCTAGCTGGTGGGCTGCCAGTGAGGAAGAGTGGGCGTAGGCTTGGATCAAGCCAAACTACTATAAGCCGTGTTCTTATTCTCTTCCCTAAGCTATTTACTCTTATCATAACTCTATTTGATTATTAAATTCTAATTTTCTTTTCATAATCTATTGCTAAATAGAATTGGTCTAAAAGCGAAATCATTTTCTTTACATTGTGAAAATTTGTTTTCGCATCTATTCACCCCCTCTAGGTGCTCGTACTAGCTTTCACATGGAGTAAATCCAGAAATTATCCCTTTTTAAAAAGTTGGAATGAATCCAACGACACCATAAGGATTCATTGTCTGTGAACAGATGTACTTAAGCATTACTACTTTATTGCAATCTTTCAACTTGCGAATACCCAGCCCACTCTCCTCCTTGGGAGGCAAACTTCATCCCAAGAAACTTTAGCCCCACCTCGGCCAAGAGTAGAGCCTTTCCATGGAAATTGTCTCAAAATTCTCTCAATTCTATCTAGAACCGAAGACGGCAACATAAACACACTAGCCTAGAATGCTTGGATAAAATGTAAGATTGACCTAATCAGCTGAAGTCTTCCTGCAAAAGATAAAAACTGATGAGCCCACGATTGGACCCTGGTAGTGATACGGTCAATCAAGGCAATGTAGTCCGCTTTCCCAAGCCTGGAAGAGATGATAGGCACACCCAAGTATCGCACCGGAAGCTTTCCTTCTTAGAAGCCAAAAGCCAACAGGATATAGTTACACAGGGAAGAAGACCCACCCGAGAGAAAGATTTCGCTTTTGTTCTTGTTTGGCAACAACCCACTCTAGGAGGAGAATAAATCCAAGCCTCTTTTTAACAAAGACACCGATTTCCAATCAGCTTGATTGAATAAAAATACATCATCGACGAAGAAAATGTGAGAAAGCTTCACCCCTTTGCACCTCCAAAAGTACTTGAATTCCTTAAGAGAAGTGCGAGTGCTCAAAATCCCATAAAACACCTCCATCACCAAGATAAAAAGATAAGGTAACATCGGATCACCCTAGCGGAGGCCACGCCCAACTGAGAAGAACCCATGTAGCTCACCATTAATCGAAATAGAATATCTCAGAGTGCGTACGCAAACCATAATGAGTCGAGACAGCCAATCAGGAAAGCCAAAAGCTGAAAGAGTAAGCTATAGGAAATCCCAATCAACAGTGTCATAAGCCTTTTGAAAGTCCACCTTGATTGCGCATTTAGGAAGATAAGGGTCGAGATGAAACCCGGCAAACAGCTCCTGTGCCATAAGAATGTTATCCTGAATCCTTCTACCCTTAACAAAGGCATTCTGGGAAGGATTTATCAAGTCACTCAGGATAGCAACCAAGCGATTAGCCAAAATTTTGGTAATAACCTTATAGATAGTATTGCAACAAGAAATGGGTCTAAAGTCAAAAACGGCACAAGCATTAGGAACTTTAGGCACCAAAGCTAGGATAGTGTTATTTACCTCCCTTAGTAGACAGCTCGTAGAAAAGAAATCCCTGACCGCCTCTAACACCAACGGTCTAACAATCCCCCAATTGCTCTTAAAGAACTCAATTGTAAAACTGTTCGGGCCAAGAGCTTTACCTCTAGCAAGAGAGAAGAGTGTGTCCCTTATTTCAGAATCAAGAACAAGGCTAGCAAGGGTGCAAACCTGATCATCTGACAAAGGTCGTCGAATAAACTCCTTCAACTCCTACAGTGAAGGCCTAGAAAGGACCGCCTGGGGTGACAAGAGGTTTGAGAAAAACGAGACAAAGACTTGCGGCACCGCTTCAAGGTCCGTGATCAAGGAACCTGACGGATCCTTCACCGAGAGGATCCTATTCCTAAGTTGTCTTCTTTTAATGGAATGATGAAAGAACTTAGTATTTCGATCACCTTCCTTAAGCCGCCTAACTCTTAACTTATGTCTATAAAAGGATTCTTCATGACTACACAAGTCCACGAAGAGCCGGCGTTGAGATTTCTCTAGATTTGCAAGCACAACATTGTTTGGGTCTAATTGAAGATCAAGCTAGGCAAGACGAAGTGCATCCCTAGCTTCCTCAATTCTCGCTGAAATATTCGAGAATGCCTCTCTATTCAGTTGCTTAAGCCGGCCTCTCAACGCCTTTAGCTTGGAAACAAGTCTAAACATGGGCACCCCTTTTGCCGGCCTATCCCAAACTTGCTGAACAATGGAGAGGAAATCCGGATGTTCTAACCATAATTCGAAGAACTTGAAAGGCTTCCTCCTGAATACCAATTTAAGAACTCTGACAATCATAGGGGTATGATCAAAGATACCTAGATTTAGGAAGGAAACCTCCGAGAAGGAAAAGTCCAAATTCCACTTAGTATTAACTAAGACCCGATCAATCTTCCTCATTTTCCTATTAGCTCCAACAGAGGTAAACCAAGTGAAACGAAGACCAACATACCTGAGGTCCTCTAACTCTGTCTGAGCTAAGCAAAGACCGAACTCATCGAAGTAAGGGATTCAAGTGTTGAAGCTTCCGAACCAGTGTAAAGGGTATTTAATGGCGTTAAAATCCCACCCAACCATCCAAGCCGAATCCTGCAAAAGATTGTTCATACGAAGAAGGTCCTCCCATAGGGGCCGACGGCGAATAAAGGTATGTTCTCCATATATGAGGGATACACAGCAAACCAAACCAGACAATGTAAGCTTTAGGCATCCATGCACAGCCTGATCGTTAATAGCCAAGGTTTCATAGCTTACGCAGTCTGGGTTCCAACCAACCCAAATCTTACCCTGATGGGAGAAATCATAGTTAGCAACCCACTTCCAACCATTCAACAAGGTTGAGGTAATAGATTCAAATAAAGACTCATGGACTTTTGTCTCAAGCAGACCAACAAGGCAAAGATTGTTTGATGAAACAAATCTTTTGATTTCAGCCCGCTTAATGGGGTCGAGAAGACCCCTTATATTCCATATGCCTATATACATATTTACATAGGAGCATAAGAAAATTACCTCTTCTTTGTGATCTTCCTTCGACTAGCAGCTAATGTTGGTACCACAAAAGGGGGTGGATCCGAGCATAATAGCAATAATTTGTCTTGCATGGTCTCAGCTGGTGCGCTCGTTGGGGGGAGCTCTCAGAGAAGGAAACCCAATAGAAAGCAAGTCATCCTCATCCAAGCCTGCATGGATATTGGAGCTACCAATCTCATCCAAGCAATCGGGAGGCACTAAGGAATGAGGAACAACCTTCACCTCAACCAGGGGATAATAGCCTTCATTAGCCTTAGAGGAGGTTATAGAACTTCCAACGGTTTTTCGAGCCGACGATGTAGGTAAGTTTTCACAGTATTAGAGCCCTTTAATCTCAAAGATTGCCCCCTTCACTAGGCGGGGCCAACCTAAACAAAGCAGCATCCTTACCCACCGGAGGCTTTTTCTTTTTTCCTTTAACTTCCTTCCATCCCAGATCAGCTACTAGAGGAGGAATGGCAGAATCCATAACCATAGCCAGATCTTGAACATCTCTAGAGCCAAAGCACATAGCACCAGACGTACTAGTAATTAGTGCATGATCAATAGCTGGATCTGCAGTCTTATGTAGACCAGAGGAATTCTCGCCCGCTGCAGGGTGTCCAGTAGAAGACCTGTTATCAAACAGGGGATTGTCTTTCGTCCTATCCAACCCCTGCCTTTGCTGGTCTTAAGAAGCTGCTGGGGCTGCAATCGGAGCAGGAGGAGCAGGGGTTGAGGACGTACCTTGAGGAGTAGGGGATTCTGATATTGCTAGTATGAGTACCTAGAGGGGGGTGAATAGGTATATAAAAGATTTTTCTTCAACAATTGCACAATATTAGACAGTTGAAGGAAACGATAATCAAAGTAAGACTGAGAGAAGAGAAAATTGAACACACGGTTTATAGTGGTTCGGCTTATATCAAGCCTACGTCCATTTTTCTTCACTGACAGCCTATTGGCTGGATTCCACTATGAACAAAAGAGAAGTTACAGCACAGCTTTGCCTTGATTCCACAAAGTGTAGATGTTCTACCACACCTCCTCAAGATTTCTCACAAATATAGACTCTCTTTTTGTATACAAGTATTCGCTCAAATGAATTGTCTAAACAAAAAGGAGCTTCGACTTTGGAATTCTTCTATCGCGCACACCTTGAACAACTAAGACCGTCTTCCTTATATACTCCTTTATGCCATCATATCCGTTGGCACTTACCAAAGGAATTCCTCCAATCTACCGTTGGACGAGAATCAATTAGGAAGATTGTTCAAGCTATTAAAGGAACGTGTTGATAGCCCATCAATCATGTTCGCCCATACAATCGGGATCTCGGTTTCCATAAGCATAACCTTCCAATAATATTTAGGCAATCACCGGATCTTCAATTATCGAGTCAATCTTCGATCAATCAAATGACTCCGTTATGTCTTCTCCAGCCACAAGATCTTCTCCAGTTGATAAGGTTAAATCCTTAATGAAACATCCAGTTCTGGATAACCTTACTTCAACGGATTAGAGACTGTCAATGAGGATAGACTTTGAGTCTTGAGTCTGGCTGTCCGGAGGTCTTCAGACTTTAAATAGTAGAGTTTGCAAGCCTTCAAACTAGACTGATAGAAACGTTTTGGCAACTTCAAAATACTTCAAGAAGATTTCTCCAACAATCTCCCCCTTTTTGATGGTGACAAAACTTTCCTGCAGATTTGGATATCTTTGACCT
Source organism: Eucalyptus grandis (assembly GCF_016545825.1). Classification (NCBI taxonomy): domain Eukaryota; kingdom Viridiplantae; phylum Streptophyta; class Magnoliopsida; order Myrtales; family Myrtaceae; genus Eucalyptus; species Eucalyptus grandis. Next base: position 21,451,106 of record NC_052613.1, read on the forward strand.
GCAAAACATTTCTCAACACATATGCATATCTTATAGAGATAAATGGCTAACATAATAACACTAGAATCTGCAACCACAGAAAATAGGTTAGTCCAGTATATGATGAAGCCATTCATAAGATATCAATATTAGTTAATAGAAGCAGTCAAGTCCAAGTCTGGTTCAGTTCTCATCCAGACACAAAACAAAGTCAAACAGAGTTCAAACCACAAAACGATCCAACAAACAATTAAAAGTTTAATGAATGAAAAGTTTTTGATCAAATCTTGCATCTCTCCCCCTTTTTGTCATCATTAAAAAGGATGAGATGAAGTCAAGATTGCTTGGGAATGCGGACAAGCTGGAAATCTTCCATAGACTGAACGATGCCTTCCAGCCTTTTAAAGTCTTCCTTTAGTTGTGCAATCTCCTCACTTTTGGCATTGGCCTGATTCTGAACAGAGAGGGCTTGCATTTTATCATTCAATGAACACGAAGAAGCTTGACCTTCATTCTTCAAGCTTTAAACTTCGCATCCCAAGGCATAAATTTGACCTCGCATCTCCAAGAGAATATCCATGATTCTGCGAAAATCTGCTCCATTATCAATCTGAGTACTTGCTTCGGCTCGATCTGATGGAGTAAATGCAGACGATGGTAGATCAGCATAATCTCGCAAGTTTGGCGATGAAACTTCATGACCTTCCTCGGAAACCGAGATGCATAAACATCCTCTCGGGTCCGGTGAGCGACCGACTCCTTCACTTGCATCAGATATGAAGACTTCACTCCTTTCTCCCGATCTCCCCCGTTTCCATGCCTACAGGTGGAGAAGAGTGTTCATCGGGTTCTCCTTCTTCTCTTCTTTCTTCTTCAAGTCTTTCCTCCTCTCGTTTCTTTTTTCAGCTTCTATTTCTTCTTCTTCCTTCTCCTCTCGCTTCTTTCGTCATTTGTTCCGATTCTTTCGTGGAACAGACGACTTAAATTCTTCAAAGCCAATGCAGAGATGGTGATGTCTTCCTCATCATCTTCATCCTCAACGAGGAGAGCTCTTCTTCTCTTGGATGGAGCAACCATGGGCTCCTCCCTTTTCTTTTAGCTGCAGAAGAGATTTGATGAGATTTTGCAGGAGTCTTCTCCTTGAATTTCTCCAACTCCTTGCTCAGTTCCTTCAAACGCATTTTGGTCACCATTTTCAGTCCTACCACCATATGATCGCATGGTCGAACACAAAAGATTTGTGGTGGCTGAATATTCAGATGTCTGAATAACTTCGTAACAAGGCTTGGGTAAGGGATTTGACCTCTGTCCTTCATCATTGCTCTATACATGTGAAACATCGGAAAGAAAACCTTTTTCCAAAGAGAATAGCATACATCAGCTTGGCCTCTGAACTTGAAACATCAGTCTTGGAAGTTGATTTCGGTCGGAGGCAATTAATCACAATCTTGTGAAGCAAGATGTTGAATGCACCCATCCTTAAGTAGGTGATCTTTTCATCTGTTCTCCCGTCCTTCACCGGTTCAAGTGTGGCCCGAGCAATGGAAACTTTGATTGGTTGATATCTTCCTCTTTCGACTTCTAACACATCTCAAAGATATTCATATCCACAACATAGTCTTGGTCTTTAACGCTGAAAGAGAATCTATTTGCATCCAAAAGCTTAGATTTGAATAGAAATATGCAAGTTAATTCAAAGCATATGCCTCTCAGAGTCGAGCGTAACTTTTCAAGTTGTAGATAACTTAACTTTTCCCTCAAGTTCATATTCACAGCATCTAGAAAATCAAAATCTACACTCCTAGGGTTTATTACCCCACGCTTCAGCAATTTCGAGTACATATCCTTTTGCTCCTTCGATCTGAACAAATCTCCCATTTTTCCTTGATTTTCAACCCAACACCCATTTTTGGTTGAAATTGACTGTACAATTTGTCATCATCATTCCCATCTGCAGGATTCGGCCCCCAGTCACGAGGATCACTTGGGATATTTACAAGGGTTTCCTCACCACCCCTTTTTTCGAGCAATTCCCAAACTTTCCATTTTTCGTAAAGATATATTCGTTCCCATGTCCTTTGTCTTTAAGAAACTCATCAATGTAGTTCAAAGGAGTACGAATTCCTTTTAAGGCACGATATAACTAGTAAATATAAACGGGCTTTTGAATTCTTACAAGGTCTACATCCTCGATGATTTCTTCCTGTTGTTGTTGATCAACGTCTTTAGGACTAGATGGAGGAGAATGACGCTGCTGAGAATGTTGTGGGCTCGCTTGCTATTCTGGAGTCACTTCTTCTTCAGTAAGATCGAAGTGCGTAGGCCCCTCACTCATTCGCCGTGGTCCCCTACTTGCGATTCTCGAAGACTTTCTTGAAGATGACATCTTTCTCAGTTTTTTTTGGAAGATTCCTTGCTTGACTTTCCTAGGAAAGATGACAACTTTTTTAGGATTAAACGAAGAAGACAAACAAGAATGGAGGATCGATGCTTTCTAGGGTTTTTGAGAGAAAAGTGAAGAGGAATCGACAGTGCACGATCGGTTAAAAAGAGTGATAAACGAACCGTCACAAAGGAAATCAAAAAATGCCTTTTCAAAATAACTGTCTTTTTCCGCAAAAATAGCCATTTCAAAAATAACTTCCTTTTTGAAAATGAAACGATGCAATATTTACGTCAATTAAATATAGCAACAATTTAAACACAGTCTGACGATCATACCTTTTTAAGATGAGATTCAAGAGAGAAAGACTTACAGTCTGACGAACGTACCAAGACTGTCTTTCAGATAAAGTTTTGTAAATCTGAGTCTGAAAGTCTTTAGACTTTGATATCCTCATAACTCAAAATGTTGAGTCTGGAACGTATAGACTCAAATTGATTTTTCTCCAAAGGCTTTGTGAATATATCCGCCGAGTTGATTCTTTGAGTCAACAAATTGAATTGAAACATCTCCATTTTGAACATGGTCTCTAATAAAGTGATGTCGAATCTCTATATGCTTTGCTCTTGAGTGGAGAATTGGATTTTTGGTGAGGTTGATAGCGCTGGTGTTGTCGCAATTAATCTCCGTGCATGAGTCTTCAATTTCAAAGTCTCTTAGCTGCTGTTTTATCCATAGAATTTGCGAACAGCAGCTTCCAAGGGCTACATACTCGCTTCGTTGTTGAAAGGGACACAAAGTGCTTTGTTTCCTTGAAAACCAAGACACTGTCCTGCTTCCAAGCAACTGGCAAGTTCCCGAAGTGCTTTTTCTATCAACTCTGCAACCGGCCAGATCTGCATCTGAATATCCCAGAAGATTAAACTCTCCCTTCTTAGGATACCAAAGACCGATGCTTGATGATGAAGCAACGTATTTAATGATGCGTTTCGCAGCACTGAGATGGGATTCTCTAGGATCTAATTGAAACCTAGCACAGATGCAAACACTCAACAAGATGTCGTCTAGAAGCGGTAAGATAAAGGAGTGAACCAATGATGCTCCTATACAGCTTTTGATCAACTTTCTTCCCTTCTTCATCTTTGTCTATCTTCAAAGAACTTGACATCGGTATGTCGATCTTTTTGCACTTTTCCAGTCCAAATCTTTTGACAAGGTCATTAACATATTTTTCTTGATAAATAAAAGTTCCTTCCTTCAATTGTTTTACTTGAAGACCAAGAAAGAATGTTAACTCTCCCATCATACTCATTTCAAACTCATCCTACATAGACTTAGAAAATTTCTTGCACAGATTTTCATTAGAGGATCCGAAAATAATGTCATCCACATATATTTGAACAAGTAAGAAACTTTTGATTTCCTTTTTGATAAATAAAGTCGTATCCACTTTACCTTTGACAAAACCATTTTGTATTAAGAACTTACTCAATCTGTCGTACCAAGCTCAAGGTGCTTGCTTTAAACCATATAAAGCCTTTTTCAGTCTGAAAACTGAGTCTGGCTTCTTTGGGTCCTCAAACCCTGGTGGTTGTTCCACATAAATTTCCTCATGGATAAATCCATTTAGGAATGCGCTTTTGACGTCCATTTGGAATAACATGAAATTCTTATAACAAGCAAACGCAAGTAATAGTCGAATAGCTTCTAACCTTGCTACTAGAGCGTAAGTCTCATCATAGTCTATTCCTTCTTCTTGCGTATATCCCTTGGCCACGAGTCTTGCTTTGTTTCGTATGACTTTTCCTTTCTCATTCATTTTGTTTTTGAACACCCATTTAGCTCCAATAATAGTTTTACCTTTTGGTTTGGATATCAATTCCCAGACATCATTAATGTTGAACTGTCTAAGCTCTTCTTGCATAGCTTCAATCCAGCTTTCAGCGAGATAAAGCTTTTATATGCTTTTGGTTCAACTTCGAAACGAGAGCCACAAAGCACTAGACTCTTCTCGCCTTTTGGATCTGGTGCGAATTCCTTCATTAATTTCGCCGATTATAAGATCTTTGGGATGACTTGACTTATGCTTCCAATTACTTGTTGATTTGTCTGGTTGATGATCTCTCTCTTTGTTTGGATCTTCACGAACATCCTGATCCCGGTTTTCCAGTCCGAGATGCTTCTTGAGTTGTAAGCTTTGGAAGGTGGGAGTGTGTTCGAGACTCTTCTTGATGAGTCTCGACTTGATTCATTTTGCGTTGAGTCTTGAAATTTGACATTCATTGACTCCTCCACAGACTGGCTCTTTTTGTTATAGACTCTGAAGGCTTTGCTTGATATAGAATATCCAAGGAAAATACCTTCATTTGATCTTTCTTCAAACTTACCAACTCGATCTTTTGCATTTTTCAATATAAAACATTTGCAACCGAATACATGAAAGTATGAAACAATAGGCTTCTTATTTTTGAACAACTCATAAGGGGTTTTCTCTAGAATAGGTCTTAAGAAGACCCTATTGATGATATAGCATGCTGTTGAAACAGCTTCAGCCCAAAATCGTGAAGAAATCTTGCTTTCAATTAAAAGAGTTCTAGCCATTTCTTGAAGAGATCTGTTCTTTCTTTCCACAACTCCATTTTGCTGAGGAGTATATGGAGAGGAGAACACGTGATTAAAGCCAGATTCATCACAAAATTTTGTAAAATCTTGATTTTCAAATTCACCTCCATGATCTGTTCTTATACTTGAGATAACACATCATTTTTCATTTTGAACCTTTTTAGCAAACTTTTCAAAATACGAGAAGGTTTCGGACTTACTTACAAGGAAATATACCCAAGTAAAACGGGAGTAATCGTCCACAATTACTAGGCAATATTTCTTACCTCCAATACTCTGTGTTCTAGTTGGTCCGAAGTGATCCATATGCAGCAACTGTAGTACATGATTAGTAGAGACATGATTTATTGGCTTAAATGAATTTCTTACCTGCTTTCCCAAAATACATGGAGTGCATGGATCAATCTTTTGATAAGGTAATTTGGGTAGTCCTCGAACAAGCTGCTTTGATGAGATTTTGGCTAATTGCTTCATGTTGACATGACCAAGCTTTCGTGCCATAAGCTTGCTTCGTCTTGAATTGAGATAAAACATTGCGATTCATTTGGTTTCACATCCGTAAGATAGATGTTTCCATGTCTTCGACCCATGAAAGACTGAGTAGAGTCTTTACCGATTCCGTAACATATTCCTTTTGAAAGAAGATCTTGAATCCAAAAGATCACACAATTGACTAATCTTCGAGAAGATTGTAATTGATTCCTTCCACTAAGGAAACATTACTTATTGTGAGATTTCCAATTTTCACAGTTCCAAATCCCACAATACTTCCTTTGTTGTTTCCTCCAAATGAAACTTTTCCACCATTTACTTGAGCAAGCTTTATAAAACAATTTGAGTCTCCCGTCATGTGTCTCGAGCATCCTTTGTCAAGATACCACTTTACCTTTTTTCTTGACAAAGTGACCCGCATTTAAAAAGAGTCTCAAGCTTTCTTTGGTACCCAAACTTTCTTGGGTCCTTTGGTGTTAGTAACATAAACAAAGATTAGCCCATATTTTCTTAACAGGTTTCCAAACCATAGGACATTCTTTTTCAAAGTGATCCGGACTGTTGCATTTTGAACATCTGAGAGCATTTCTACCTACAGATTTTACAAAAACTTTCTTGAAGTGATTTTTGTAAACCTCTCTCGAGAGTCTTTTCTTAATTCTTTCTTTTACTTTAGGAAAATTAATCAAGGGAATTGTTTCTGCTGACATACCTAGACCGGACTTATTGAAGTAAGGTCTTTGAGCTGAAAGAATTTTCTCAAGTTTTTCAGACCCTATTGAAAATTTCTTTGAAATATTTGATAAGTCTGTTTTTAAAAGAGCATTTTCTTTTAAAAGATTATCTTCATTTTCTTTAAGAGTGGAAACAATCAAGTCTAGACTTTTAACTCTTTCTACTAAAACATTTTCCTTTTGTTTTAGAGCTGAGTTTTCCTTTTTCAGTTCGGAAATTCTTTTGATAGAAGTCTTAAGACTAAAACATAGTTCATCAATGTATTTAGAAACTTTGACAGGAATTTTAAAATTACTTGCCTCAAATTCACTATCTGAGTCTGATCCAGAGTCTGAGTCTAATTGTGCCATCAGACATAGATTGGCATATTCATTATCACTTTCTTCACACTCGTATCACTCCGTGTTTCGGCTTTGAGAGCTTTTCGAAATTTATCAGCTTTTCCTCTCTTCTTATTCGAAGAGGACAGTTGGGTCCGATGTGTCCCTTTTTCTTACATTCAAAGCGTACTCACGTCTTTGTTTGGTTCCTCATCATCAACAGACTTGGTCTGCTGTCTTTGAAAGCTTTGTTTCTTTGAGTTGAACCTTCTTCCTTTTCTATTCAATTTTCTGAATCTTCTTATCATGAGAGCAAGCTCCTCATCATCCATATCATCTTCAGAATCTGTATCATCAGAATCATCATTTGATTTTAATGCAATGGATTTCTTACCTTTTGGATCTTCATCTTCATTGATATGTTCCACTTCATAAGACTGAAGAGTTCCAATTAGCTCGTCGACAAATAGTGGCATAATTCTTTGCGTCTCTCTTATCGAAGTCTTTATGTGATTCCAATCCCTGGACAGTCCACGCAGTAGCTTGTTTACCTTCATGGGATCAAAAGTTGGTTGACCTTGATTTTCAAGACCATTCACAATATCTGTAAAATGACTAAACATGTCGATATAGATTCTCCGGTTTCATTCGAAGGCTTCGTATTGACCGAGAAGAATGTTGATTCTTGTTTCCTTCACTCGATCCTGTTCCTTCATAGGTGATATGCACTGTCCCAAACTTCTTTTGTTGTAACACAAGAAAATATTCTATTATATTCAGTTGGTGATAAAGCACAATATAATGAGTAAATTGCTTTTGCATCGAGTGCTTGTCTCTTGATTATTTCCTCCTGAGTCATTTCGCTAGTCTCATCAGTCTCTTTTCCATCAGTCTCTTTTCCTCTTTCAGAGACTGATGTAGTGGTAGGAGTAATTCCTTTTTCTACAACGTCCCATTCCAGAGGATCCTTTGATCGTAGGAAAGCTTTCATCTTGTTCTTCCAGATGTTGTAATCCTTTCCATCAAAGTAGGGTGGTCTGGGTATTGCTTTGCCCTTCCATCAGCCCCGGTGCTAGCATACTAGCCATGGATCTTTTACTACGAAGTAAAACACTTCAAATAAAGTAAGTACATGTGCTCGATACCAATTGATATTGCTAGTATGAGTACCTAGAGGGGGTGAATAGGTATATAAAAGATTTTTCTTCAACAATTGCACAATATTAGACAGTTGAAGGAAACGATAATCAAAGTAAGGCGAGAGAAGAGAAAATTGAACACGCGGTTTATAGTGGTTCGGCTTATATCAAGCCTACGTCCACTCTTCTTCACCGACCCTATTGGCTGGATTCCACTATGAACAAAAGAGAAGTTACAGCACAGCTTGCCTTGATTCCACAAAGTGTAGATGTTTTACCACACCTCCTCAAGATTTTTCACAAATATAGACTCTCTTTTGTATACAAGTATTCGCTCAAATGAATTGTCTAAACAAAAAGGAGCTTCAGACTTTGGAATTCTTCTATCGCGCACACCTTGAACAACTAAGACCGTCTTCCTTATATACTCCTTTATGCCATCATACCCGTTGGCACTTACCAAAGGAATTCCTCCAATCTACCCGTTGGACATAATCAATTAGGAAGATTGTTCAAGCTATTAAAGGAATGTGTTGATAGCCCATCAATCATGTTCGCCCATACAATCGGGATCTCGGTTTCCATAAGCATAACCTTCCAATAATATTTAGGCAATCACCGGATCTTCAATTATCGAGTCAATCTTCGATCAATCAAAGGACTCCGTTATGTCTTCTCCAGCCACAAGATCTTCTCCAGTTGATAAGGTTAAATCCTTAACGAAACATCCAGTTCTGGATAACCTTACTTCAACGGATTAGAGACTGTCAATGAGGATAGACTTTGAGTCTTGAGTCTGGCTGTCCGGAGGTCTTCAGACTTTAAATAGCAGAGTTTGCAAGCCTTCAGACTAGACTGATAGAAACGTTTTGTCAACTTCAAAATACTTCAAGAAGATTTCTCCAACAGATTCAACAACCAAAGGCTGCTGATTAATTGCAACAAGAGGTTGAGCAGTAACAAGGGTACATTTATGGCCAAAAATGCCACACCCAGAGAAAGCTACAGGTCTCCATTCATATTCCACTCCAACCAAACATGATTCACCATTATGAACCACTTCAATGGATTCACAAGTAGGTTGTTTTCCTGTAATCTCAACACAAACTCTGGCGAAAGCCAGCATTTTCATATGTTCTGTTCTCAAGTCCATGTATAGCGGCTTCCTTATTGCACTCGCAACTTTTCCAATCACTTGGGAAGACCAGAATGCAAGAGGGAGATTCCTCAGCTTTACCCACACATGCACGGTCAAGTGGGTATCCTTTCTAAGCTTCAAAGCCAGTTTCCATTGTTGCAAGACCAATGGCACTCTTGCAATTGTAATAGCCCCCCCCCTCAAGGACCATTCTTCGAAAGTCTCTATCCGATACATGGAAGAAGAAAAAGTCTTGCCCATTGGACATTACCTCAACTAAATTCAGACGCCAGGCATTTTTAAGGGCCGATTTAGCGACTTTAAAGGGTAGTCTCCTACCAATATAGTAACCCACGAGACACTCTTGTAGCTTAGGGTCAACAGCTTCAAGATCAACATCATTCATCTCAACAACCAGCCTGTTATTGACATAGGACGGGGGAGAATACTCCAGCTCGTAGCCCTTGGCAGCTACCTTAGCCACACTTGCCCATGTACGCACGTTAGGGTTGTTCGAATCCCTCCTCTGAGGGTGTTTATATCTCGATCTACCTCTTGTCCTTCCTCGCGGCCCAACAGGAGCGTGAGTAGTTCGAACTTGCTCAGTAACTTCCTTCGAAACAGCAAGGGCTGAAGCATTTCGACCCAAGTCCTCCTTCGAGGAACCAACCAAAGTTGAAAGGCCGAGAACGGGAGGGGGAAGGCTTTGTGCCCTAGTTCGTTCCCCCTCATTATGGGCCTAAATCAACTCAGAAACCATCGTAGCACAGAGTCGCATATTAGTAGCACAGAGGCGAGAAAAAAGCCTAACTGAGCTCACTCATATAGGCCCAAAGAAGAGATGTACTAGGGCTAGCATATGGGGGTTTTGAAGAGTGCTACCAAACGCCCCTAACCACCAAAGATCAGCCTCAACCACTTGTCAAAGCTATGGGAATCAGCCACAAACTAGCTCGAAGGAACAATGCTAGAATCACCTGTCTTGAGAGCATTCGTGAACAGTAATCCGAGAAGGAGCAAATGGCCAAAGCTATTTTTTACTTTCTAGTTGTATTTTTTTTTTTTTTTGGTAAAGGTAAGATATGTTTTAATTTTGCAAAAAGAATACAAGAGGGAGGCTCGGCACCATCAAAAGACAGACACTCAAGATGACAAAAGTCAATAAGAGTGTAAGGGTGCCATGGTTCCCAAGAGAAAACCACAAAAGCAGCGAACACAAGAGCAAAAGGCTAACAAACAAACCCTAGTTTTTTTTTTTTTTTTGTAAAGGTAAGATATGTATTAATTTTACAAAAAGAATACAGGAGGGAGGCCCGGCACGAACAAAAGACAGACACTCAAGATGACAAAAGTCAATAAGAGTGTAAGGGTGCCATGGTTCCCAAGAGAAAACCACAAAAGCAGTGAACACAAGAGCAAAAGACTAACAAACAAACCCTAGTTGTTTTTTACAAACCCTAGTTGTTTGTCTTTCATAAATCCAAGAATTTCACCTCTAACTATGAAATACGAATGCCCCCGACTATCCCTGCTAATCATTACTTCGATCCCGAAGGCCAACACAATAGAACCGGAATTATATAATGTTATCCCATGCTAATGTATACAGAGCGTAGGCTTTTTTTAGGCACTCCAATTTCTTCAAAGTAACAGCACCAGAGGCACGATCCGACCAGTTAAGACTAGGAGTGTATCGCCGGTAGAAGAGACAAGTAATTCTAGAGCTAATACGTGCAAGAAACCCCGACTTTTGGAAGGGATGCATTTATTCGATAAAATGTTGACGTGAGCTTTGCTCATTGCTCTAATGATTCATGATAACTTGATGGATCGCACAGCCATCATGCCGGTGACGCATCATTCAAATCTCTATCTCTACCCTATCAAATGGTAAGATTGTGGACTAATATGGTGGTGACGGGTGACGGAGAATTAGGGTTCAATTTCCGGAGACAGAGCCTAGGAAATGGCTACCACATCCAAAGAAGGCAACAGGCGCACAAATTACATAATCCTGACACAGGGAGGTAGTGACAATAAATAACAATACCGGGCTCTTTGGGTTTGGTAATTGAAATGAGTACAATCTAAATCCCTTAATGAGGATCTATTGGAGGGCAAGCCTGGCGCCAGCAGCCGTGGTAATTCCAACTCCAATAGTGATGTGGACGTCAAGCCATATTGAGGAGGTAGTGCTAGGGACCCATTGTCTATTCTGACTAGTTCGATTACTTGAGCGCAGGCCAAGAAATTCAGGCAAGCTGATGGCGTCATGGTTCATGATCTTTGGCGTGGAGATGACCTTGGATCAAATCTTGAAGAATCTTGGAAATCTTGGCGCAATTTGATTATATGAACACCAAATATTTGACCAAGTCATATATATTCTTATTCAGGAATATTCTAGAACATGACGCATTAGATTTCTAGAATTGGTTTTAGGGTTTGCGTGGTGATTAGCAAGCCTATATTAAAGACTGGCTGAATTTCTTTGGGACAGATATATTTTTATTTTTTAGGAAAAAGTTGAGAGATTCTCTTTTACTGTTCTTTTGAGGACTTGACCTTATCAAGGTTCCCTTGTGACGGTCGATTCAACTTATCAAGCGAGATAGCGAATTCTTTCGCTCGTGGTGTCTATAACGTTGGTTGATTGACACTCGTTCATCAATAGGTCACGTTTATACTGAGGTTGCCAATCACACGTTTGATTGGAGGTCGAGGTTCGCAATTTACACCATCCAGGCCTTCGTAGAACAATATTTCCGCAACAATTCACATCAAATAGCGTATATTTAAGTGATTGTAGTTAAAAAGCTCACAGTTGGACCTTGGGTTGGGTCGACAAGTTCGCCTCACGATGTGCACCAATTGGCTCATCCCTTCTACCGACGAAGATACACTCCTGGCCTTAACTAGTTAAGCCGTGCCTCTAATACTATTACTTTGAAGAAATTAGAGTGCTCATAGCAAACCTACGCTCAATATACATTAGCATGGGATAACATCATAGGATTCCAGTCCTATTGTGTTGGCCTTTAGGATCAAACTAATGATTAACATGGACAGTCAGAAGCATTCGTATTTCATAATCAGAGGTGAAATTCTTGGATTTATGAAACACGAAAACTACGAAAGTAATTCTTACAAAAAAAAAACCAACTGCGAAAGTAATTCATTACCTTTACCAAAAAAAAAAAAACAACTACAAAAGTAGAATGAGCTTTGGCCATTTGGTTCTCCTCAGGTTACCGTTCACAAATGCTCTCTAGCAAGCGACTTGGGCACTGTTTCAACGAGATCTTACGTGGCTGCTTCCCGGTGCTTTGATCATTGGTTGGAGCTGTTCTTTGGTGGTTAAGGGCACCTGGTGTCGCTCTTCAAAACCCCCAAAGTGTTGCCTGGTATGTTCTTTCCTATGGGCCATTTATGGCTGAGATCGATTAGGGTTTCCTTTATGTCTGTACCACTGCATCACGATCTGTAGCTTCGATGGAATCTGAATCGATTCGAGCCCATATTGATGGCGAAGGGCCTAGTGCTCAAAGCCCCTCCCCTCCCGTGCATGGGCACCTTACTTTGATTGGTACTTCAATGGAGGAATAGGGATGGAGATCCTCGGCCCCTGCTGGTTCGAAGGAAAACACTAAGATGCGCCCTCCTCGTGCTCCTTCTCATCCGTATGTTAGGAGTAGGGGTAGGTCGTGATCAAAACACCCTCAACGTAGGGGAGAATCAAAAAATCCAAATGGCCGCACCTGGGTAGCTGTAGCTAAAGTTGCGACTAAGGGTTATGACCTAGAGTTTACTCCGCCAACTTATGTTAATAACAAATCGGTTGTTGAGATGACTGATTTGGATCTTGAAGGTGCTGACCCCAAGCTCCATGAGTGTCTGGTGGGGTATTTTCTTGGCAGGCATCTTCCCTTCAAGATCATAAAGGAGGCCCTCAAAAACGCTTGGGGTCCGAATCTCTTAGAAGTGATGTCTAATGGATAGGGATTCTTCTTATTACACATTCCAGACAATGATTTCCATAGGAAACTCCTTGAAGGGGGTCCCATTACTGTTGCAAAAGTTCCGCTGGTTTTACAGTAACAAAAACCAACTTTGGAGCTTAGAAAAGACACCCACTTGACTGTGCCGGTGTGGGTGAGGTTGAAAAATCTCCCATTCTCCTTTTGGTCTACTCAAGCTATTGGTAAAGTGGCGAGTGCAATGGGCAAGCCATTATACCTGGATCAGTGAACAGAATAGATGAAAATGCTGGCATTTGCCCGTGTCTGTGTTGAAATCACAGCAAAGCAACCCACTTGTGAATCCATTGAAGTGGTTCATAATGGTAAATCTTGTGAAATTAAAATGGAATATGAATGGAGACTAGTTGCTTGCTCTGGCTGCGGCATTTTTAGTCATAATTGCAACCCTCTTGCTGCTCGGAATTCTTTTGATCGTGCTTCTGCAGATGGACCTACTGCTACAGTTGCTACTCCACAAGCCCTAGTTAATGGTGCTCATTCTACTCAAGGTAAGGCATTGACCCCTGTTTCCCCTGCTCTGATTGATGTCCCTACTGCCTCTCAGACCCACCAGAAGCAAAGTCTAGAAAGAATCTTCTGGTTGCTAAACCAAGTGCTGAACAACTTTCACCTGCAAGGAAGTCCTCTGGTCTGCAACGTCCAGCAGCCTCAAATATAGATCCTTCTCCGCCTTCAAGCACTACTAGTGCTGATTGCTCTAGGTCTGGAGATGGTCGCGAGATGACTTTGGCTATGGCCTCAACTCTTATTGCTGCAAATCCAATCCCAATTGATCTGGGATGGAAGCATGTTAAAGGCAAGAAAAAGAAGCAACCCGTCGCTAAGGATGTTGCTTCTTTCGGATTAGCCCCACCCAGCGAAGGGGGGCAATGTTTGAAACTCAAGGCCTCTGTTCTTATGGAATCCCCAACTGTTCCGCTAGTTAGGAATTCTAAAGGTATCTTGATGGCCCCTTTTAAGGTGACTGGTGGACGTTCTTCCCTTGCTATAAAGAAGGCGGGACCTCCTGCTCCCTCGGCACCTCTTGAATGCTCAGGTGAAATCTGTAGCTCCAGTATCCATGCTAACTTGAATGACGAAGATTCGCTTTATGTTGGCTCCCCTTCGCCGAGAAGCCTGCCCTCAAAAACTGGGGCCGAAAGTCTTCAGGAACAACTTTTGTTGCTTCAACTTGATCTGCCTCCCTTAGAAGTGCCTAACGCGACCTCTACCAGTCGCAAGTCCTCTAAGAAGAGGTAACCCTATTTCCCTCCTATGTAAATATGTATATAGGCTTTTGGAATATTAGGGGTATCCTTGATCATGTTAGGCGTGCTGAGATCAGAAGATTTGTCTTTTCGAACAAGTTGAGCCTGGTTGGCCTTTTTGAGACGAAAGTCCTTGAATCTGTATTTGAGTCCATCTCCTCTACCTTGCTAAGGGGGTGAAAGTGGACAGCTATGTGACACCCCGAACCCTTCGGAAGTCGCCATAGGCACCAACGTTACACCTTACTACCTCTCTTTAGAAGAAAGCGTCGTAATTCATAGACACTTCTTTTTTTTTTAAAACGGTCTCAGCGCGACTCATTAGCGGAAGCAAAATAAAACATCACCATCTCTCCCCCTACCAACCATGATACAAATACACACCACTAATCATCATGATTTTATAGACAAGCCATGACACTTTATTTACATATATTTTCAAGATGGGACTTCTTTGGGTCGATACATCAAAAGGAAAAGCCAGGACTCAGCCACGTCCGGCCTAAAACCCCAAAAAGAACCCTCGACCCTCTACATCTCACATGCACAACCCCCATCATCAGTGTTGGCTACTATCCCAAAAAAAACCAGCTCCTACTCGTCACGCACGGGCCTCACACCCAATCTGGTGCATCAGGCGGTGGCGGTGGCAACATCCCTCTCATCACCCCGTCGCGACGAACGTGGACGGAGACGAACTCCTGGACAATCGGGCCCCTAGCTAGGCATATGTCGTACATGACAAAACAGCGCACTCGTATATATGTCAATCCAAGCATAGAAGGACAGCCAAACTCCTCGCACTCAACCTCGACATCGGATGGTAGACCGCAAAATACACCCCGCGTGATGGCAAGGAGCGGCATGCTGCTAATCTGAGATGTTGGTCCCCAAAAGGGGTGAGTACAACCACTCAGCAGGTAAAGGAATCCAATAACTACTCAATGCATCATACAAGTCATACATGCATTTCAGGCATTACTTACCTTGAAGCCATGTGCATACTATCATGCATCATCATCACAATCATAACACATACATGTGTATCATCATGTCATACTCATATAGTCGTCATCATGACATTATTATATTACACATATGTCATCATCATCATATACATGACATCATCATACCATACATGTCATCATCATCATATCATACACATGTCGTCATCATCATGACATCATCACCTCACACATGTCATCATGCCTTATCATATATCGTCATCATGCCTTATCATATATCATCATCATCATCATCATGCACATCATCATGGTTTAATTTCCACTTTTAACTTTCAATTTGATTACCATATATCATCATCATCATCATGCATACCATCATCATGGTTTAATTTCCACTTTTAACTTTCAATTTGATCACCACATCATCCTTCCTCAGATCATCAATTTCATCTCATATTATACACTCACATCCCATGCGAGAAAAACCTCCGGCATTCAGCCATTCCAGGCCACCGGGCATCCGGCCCCCCACATTCCGGGCATCTCGCATCCCAACTGGCATCACGAGGCATTCCCCTCGGGCAAAGACCTCCGACAGGGCTTCCGGCATTTACACTCCCTGGCCGGGCATCCCGCACCCCAATCCTGGCATCGCGAGGCATTCTCCTCGGGCAAAGACCTCCGACAGGGCTTCCGGCACCCCCAACTTTCCGGGCATCCTGAATCTCCCAGGGTCATCCGGCAATGTATCTCTATACATTCCAGGCATCATCATCCACCACAACCATCTCCTTATTTAACATTATTCATGTTCACCAATTTCGGTCTTAATTTAGCATGGCATATGACGCATTAGAAATCAACAATCATGTTCAGAATTTGAATTCACACATGCATCTCAATGCATACATCCAGACCTCATCACACATACTACATGGTGCAATTATTTATAAAATAAAATTCATGGAATTTATGCCAATTAAAATAATCCATTTATCATGCCCCTTTTTATTATTATTATTATTATTATTATTATTATTATTATTATTATTATTATTATTATTATTATTATTATTATTATTATTATTATTATTATTATTATTAATTTTCCAGCTTGTGCCATTTTCAAAAATATTCAATTTAATTATTTATATAATCTCAAAAGTCATAAAAATTAAGGCAAGTGATAAACAAGACAACAGGATGATGATTTCATGTAAAATACATGGCCAAATAAAATTTCACATAATTCCATAAATCACACAAAACAGCATATGTTTTTCGGATGAAATCAGTATGCACAGTTTCCGAAGAAATTCGAGTTAAAAATACATACGTCCTCCAAAAATTACGAAATTTTACCGAGTTATAGCCAAGACATTAAAGTACATTTTTCATGAAGACTTCCAAGTCAGACTCTTTTTAGATAAATTTCTAATGTCTCACGAAGCTTCTGGATCCAACACCGAAACGTCCAGTACATGCTTCTCCGAAATACTGAGTTTTCACCTACCTATTCTTCTTCATTTCCTCTTAAATTTGGATATGTTATACATAACAATGTTCTCTACAAGTTTCGTGAAGAGATCCAAGTCAAATGTCCAGATTATAGTCATCATTTAGGTCCATGAAGTCTCGGGTGTCCTGTAATACATCTCCAGAATTACCGTCTTCAAAATCTAGTCAATTTACTAGGTTATACTTCTTCATTTCACTTCAAATTTTATTATGTTGTATTTTAAGATGTCCCCTAAAACTTTTATGAAGAAATCGAAGAGAGACTCTTAGCACAAATCAACATGCAACCACAAATCCATCAAAAGGTCAATGAAATCTTTCCAGATCTGAGGTCTCCGTAGGATGAGAGTTTAACCCCTCAAATATCCATCATTTTCCACAACAGTTTAGTATGTTGTAGTTTAAGATGTTAGCTACAAATTTTATGAAGAGATCGAAGCCAAAATCGGACTCTAAACATGCATGCAAGCTCACACAACATTCTGATTCAAACTGTTCAAGCGAAAACAGCAACACCACTCAAGAACAAGCCATCCAAGCTTCGGTTTTCCTCTCCTAATCACCCAAAATTCGACATACATGTAACACACACACATGCAAGAACAGCTAGAGGACTCCAACTTGCCTCTAGACCGGATGGACGACGGCACACGGCGGCGAGCAAGGCGGCACACGGCAGACGGACGGCGACGACTCCTCCTCGGCTCCTCCTCCCTCTCGGCCACTCTCCCTCTCTCTCTCGCACAATCTCTATCTCTCTTTGGGCGAACAAGCAACCGGCCACCTCTCTCTCTCTCTTCTCTTTTATCCCCCCTAAACCTCATCATTAGTAATCATTGTGTTGCCTCCTAATTAGCCAATGCATGCCATCTTCCTTTGTGCCACTTGTCTCAATGCATGCATAATGGGCTTTGAACTTGGGCTTGGGCTTGGGCCGGCCATTCTTAGGCCTGCCTCTTGGTCGACGGCAGCCCACTTGTGGGCTTCAATGGGCCGGCCAACTTGGCCCATTAAAGATCCACTCTTGGACTTAAGGCCCAATCAAATTTTTTTTTTTCTGAATTTCTTCTATAAATTTTAAATTTTGATTTTCCACATGGCCAAAGTCTTGTGACATTTTATTTAATTTATAAAGTGCATGGCCAAGCATAGATTATCATTATTAATCTATCAAATTTAAAATCTCACAAACACAAGCACAAATAACCTAATCTTAAAAAGAGACTAATGGCTAAAGCATAAACCATAGGTAATTTCATTACCTAATTAGAGGCTTTAACACACCTTATAGCTTGACTTTGAATTTTGGGGTGCCACAAGCTAACTATGAGTTCTCTTCTTGTGGTAGAATTTGGGTCGGTTGGAACCTGGATTTTGTTAGTTTCGTTCATTTCTCTATCAATGCCCAGGCTGTGCATGGTTGCCTTAAGCTCAACCTTTCTGGCTTGAGTTGTTGTATCTCGGCGGTTTATGGTGAACATACTTTTGTGCGGCATAGGCCCCTTTGGGAGGACCTCCTCCACTTCAAGATGTTCTGCAAGATTCCGCTTGGCTTGTCGCGGGAGACTTTAACGCCATTAAAGATCCCTCTTATTGGATTGGAAGCTCAAATACCTGGATTCCTTATTTTGATGAGTTCGGGCAATGGTTAGCCCAGATAGAGTTAGTGGATCTCAGATATGTTGGTCTCCACTTCACCTGGTCTACCTCGGCAAGAGAAGCTAGGAAAATGAGAAAAATTGATCGGGTTTTGGTTAACACCAAGTGGAACCTGGATTTCTCTTTCTTGAAAGCTTCATTTCTAAACCCGGGGATCTCTGATCACTCTCCTATGATCGTTAGAGTCGACCCAGTCTTTAGAAGGAAGCATTTCAAATACTTTGATTTCTGGTAAGAGCATCCGAACTTCTTCTCTATTGTCCGGCAGACTTGGGATAGCCCGGTGAAAGGGATGCCTATGTATAGACTTGTCTCCAAGCTGAAGATTTTGAAAGGTCGCCTCAAGTTACTTAACTAGGATGCCTTTTTGAACATCTCGGTGAGGACAACAGAAGCAAGGGAGGCCCTTCTATGGCATCCAAAAATTTAGATGATCCTCGGATAGGTGACGGTCACTGGACTGTGGCATTAACATTATTTACAGGCATTAAATTGTATTTGTTCATTTGAATTTATATTTTATTTTATTTTGAACCGAAAGGACAGAATTCGGTCTTGTGTAAGAAATATGCGTGCTGAAATTAAAGATTTAGAACTTTGAGGATGTTGGACGGCATGCAAGAATTTTGAGTATATACTTGTATAGGAAGCAAATTAATTTTTGGGATATCAAATTAAATTGGTAGAAATAAAATGCTTAATAATAATAATAATAATAATAATAATAATAATAATAATAATAATAATAATAATAATAATAATAATAATAATTTTGGATTTATTTTAAGGACTCTTGGGCCCAAGATTTCGGGGCCAAGCAAGCCTAAAGACCCCCCCCATGGGTGTTGACAAGACCAAGAAGGGGAGGGGGGGAGTGCATGTCCTCCAACACTTGTCTTCAATTTTGCCACTTGTTCTCTCCTTTTTGCCACGTGTTCTCCTCATGAGAACACTTGTCTCTTACATGCAAAAATAGAGATAAATTGTTAATCAAAGAGCAAAAAGGAAGGGGGTTTCGGAAGTGAGAGGGAAAGAGAGAAAGGGAGGTGAGATGAGGGAGAGAGAGAGGATTCATGGGTGCTTCTGCGAGGGAAGAGGAAGACCAAGCCCCGCCGTGCGTCCGCCTAGCCACCGCCGTCGAGCCCGCCTCACCCCGCCGTTGTCTTGCTGTGTTTTCTTTGGATTAGAGGAAAGTGAAGTCCTAAAACCTACTCTTTGCATTGCTGTGTGTATGTGTAATATATGGTAAGTCTTGGTTGTGGGAGATGGGATGAAATTTCGGAGCTATGGAGAGAGATTCGTTGGTCATGCATGCTGTTTCTGGAAAGACCAGTTTGACCATTCTTGAGTTTGTGTGTTGCATATGACTTTTTAGTCGCAATCTTGTTTCAATTTCTTCATGAAATTTGTATAGAACACATTGAAGAAAAACATAGTAAAATTTTAGGCAAAACGAACAAGAAATGGTTAGTGAAATGATTTTTCTTTGCAGAGACTAGATCTGGAATTCGTTGTGCTGACCTTCAGTGGTTTCGTGGTCTGTAAAGTAACCTTCTTGTGAAAATATCACTTTGATTTCTTAAAAAAAGTTTTAGTATACATCTTGAGAAAGAACATATCAAAAATTTATAGGAAATGAACAAAAATAAGTCTGTGAAATCGTTGTCTTTTGAAGAAACTGGATCTGGGAAAAACGCTGCTTCGGCCTAGTATGATTTCGTGATTTTTAAAAAATCATACAGTTAAAATTTGATCATTTGTCCTTAATGAAAGTTGTAGTTGATATTCTGAGGAGTAACAAACTAAAATTTTAGAATAAATTAACATACTTAGGTCGGTGAAATGAGTTTCTTTTGGAAGATGATAATCTGGGAAAAGATGATACCGAGAACAGGGAGAAAGAATCGTCTATATCTATTAAACTAGAACGATTTGGGTTTTTATGTCTTCATGAGATATTTAAACCTAGGAATTTTCTATAACATGTTAAAATTTAAGAATTTTTAAAGTTTATTTTGGTATTTAATTTAAATTCCTTCCCAAACTGTTCAAGCTGAAATATTGAAGTCCTGAAAACTGTGATGCATGGACCGTGCTGTTTTGTGTGAAGTCCTTTTAGTATGGTGTTCTTCACGAAATATTTTCCTCTAGATCTTGTATATAACATGTCGAATTTTTAGAATTTATTAAGGCTTTTTACTAATTTTTAAAGAATTATGACCAAAGGAGTGCAATCTGCTTTTATCTGAAAATTGTTGCACTTTCAAAAATAAATAAATTTGTCCATGTAATGTAATACTTTGAGTGGTTGATTTTGTTGCATATGTGATGACATATGGCATGTTATATGGCATGAAAATTTGGTCGAAACCCTTAATATTGTTGCATCAAATGCCATGTTGAAATTGAGATACATGTGTGAATATAAATTGAGATAATAACAAGACCGCCGGAGGTGTGAGCCGACGATGCCCCGGGAGTGTCAGGATGGTCGGAGTGTGTGTGCTAGATGTCCTCGGGAGTTTCGAGATGCCTGGAAGTATACGGTACGTAATGTGCAGGGGGAATGCCTGGTGGTATGGCGGTACGTAATTCCGGAAGCCCTGGAGGTGTGTGCCGAGGGAGATTCCTCGTGATGCTAGTTGGGATACGAGATGCCCGGAGTATGTGTGTCGGAGGTTCCTCGCGATGCCAGGTTGGATGCGAGCGATAAATTGTGGGATGCAAACATTGATCCCTGGAAAGAAAAACTGATGAGATCCTCATGAAAGATAAGAATTGAAAGTGAATCATGTGCATGGGTGTATGCATATGGCCTGATGCATGATCTGCTTATGAAAATAAATTGATACTATTTGACATTGAGGATGCGATCATGAAGGCTTGAATGGATCTCATGGTGATGTATGCTTGATGGCATGGATGATATGAGTGCATGGTGGTATATGCACGTTGTATGGTGATATATGCATGGCTGCTTGATGATATGAGTATAAGTGCATGGTGGTATATGCATGTTGTATGGTATTATATGCATGGATGTAAGGTGAGGTATGCTCGAATGCATGAATGACATGTGTTTTATTAATGATACCTTGATTGTTCTGTTTGACGCATTGTGTAGTTTGGTGGATTTTTACTGCTGAGTGGTTGTACTCACCCTATTTGGGGAATAACATTTCAGACTAGATAAGATACATCTGCTGCCACTGCCACCGATAGATTGATCAAGTGGTTGGATATAACCGCGAGGAGGAGGATAGCAAAGGAATGAACTTTTGGACGCCGACACTGATCGATAGACTTTAAGTATACGACTGTTGGAGGAGATGTCGGTCATCTTTTGAAGTATAGCCGAGTATAGAAGACTATGGCATTTTGATGTACCGATGAATGATGTCCATCTGGTTTAAGTAAATAAAAGTGTTCGGCTTTTACCTATAAATGTTTAGTTGGTGTGCATCGTTTTCTGAATATAGGGAAGGGAGTTAATGGAAGTGCTTCCGCCATATAACTTGTGCAGGGACCGATCTAAAAGATGTAAACCCCCTAGATTCATGAATTATAATGAATTTCCTTGGTATCAGAGTATTACATTATCAAGTCAAGTGCAAGAGAAAGGTAAGCGAACAGTGCCGACCCTAACAGTTCGGGGGCCGTCGAGGGGTGCCACACCTTCGCAGTACCCAAGTTCGCCTTCAATCAGACCCGAACAACACTTCTCTTGCACAGTTAAAAAAAATTCAGTGCCGAATCTTTGTTGACCTACGAAGTCACAAAGATTCATTCTATAGACAGAAGTCAAGAGTGAGGTGGCTTAAAGAAGGGGATCGGAACACTAAGTTCTTCCACCAATCTGTTAAAAGAAGACAACTCAGCAATCGGATCCTCTCCGTAAAAGATCCATCAGGCTCACTGATTACAAACCATGTCTTGGTGCCGCAAGTGTTTGTGTCTTTCTTCTCAGACCTCTTCTCACCTCATGCGGCTCTATCTAAGCCTTCGCTGCAAGAGTTGAAGATGTTTGTTCGACAGGCCCTCTCAAATGCTCAAGTGTGTTCCCTTGCCAATCCGGTCTCCGACTCCGAGATTACGAACACTCTTTTCTCTCTTGTTAGAGGTAAAGCCCCGGGACCAAATGGATTCACAATTGAGTTCTTTAAGAGCAATTGGGAAATTGTGGGGCCTTTGATTTTAGAGGCGGTCGAGGACTTCTTCTCTTCTGGTCGCCTTCTAAGGGAGGTAAATAATATTTATCCTAGCTCTGGTGCCTAAAGTCCCTAATGCTTGTGCTATCACTAAATTTAGGCCCATTGCGTGTTGTAATACCATTTATAAGGTTATTACAAAAATCCTGGCTACTCACCTTGCTGCTGTCTTGAATGACTTGATAAACTCGTTCCAGAACACCTTCGTGAAGGGTAGAAGGATTATAGACAATATTTTTTTTGGCTTAGGAGTTGTTTGCTAGCTTTCATCTAGACCCTTATTTGCCTAAATGTGCTATAAAGGTGAATTTTCAAAAGGCTTACGACACCATTGATTGGGATTTTCTGGAGCTCACTCTCTCGGCCTTCCGATTTCCTAAGTGGATTATTCGACTAATCATGGTCTGTGTTCGTACACCAAAATACTCCATTTCTATTAATGGCGAGCTACACGGGTTTTTTTTAGGTGGAAGAGGACTCTGTCAAGGGGATCCTATATCTCCGTATCTGTTTACTCTAGTCATGGAGGTGTTCTTGGGGATTTTGAGATCTCGGACTTCGGTCAAAGATTTCAAGTATTTTTGGAGGTGTAAAGCTGTGAGACTTTCTCACCTTTTCTTCGCCAACGATGTCTTTCTTTTTTGTCAGGCTAACTGGGCATCGGTGGCTGTGCTGAAAAGGGGATTGGATATTTTCTCTTCCTGGAGTGGGCTGCTACCAAATAAGAACAAGAGCAAGATATTCCTCTTGGGTGGGCCTACTTATCTTCGAAATAACATTCTTTTAGCTTTCGGCTTTCAGGAAAGGAAGCTCCCGGTTCATTATTTGGGTGTGCATATTATCTCTTCTAGACTAGGGAAAGCAGACTGCATCGTGTAGATTGACTGTATTACCGCTAGAGTCCAATCTTGGGCTCAGCGTTTTTTGTCCTTTGCAGGAAGACTTCAACTTATACGATCAGTTTTACACTCTATACAAGCTTTCTGGGCTAGTGTCTTCACTCTACCTTCCTCAATTCTAGTTAGCATCAAGCGCATATTAAGACAATTCTTGTGGAAGGGCACTACCCTGGGTCGAGGTGGGGCCAAAGTCTCTTGAGATGACGTCTATCTCCCAAAGGAAGAGGGTGGTTTAGGTATTCGGAAGTTGAGGGATTGCAACAGAGCTTCTATACTCAAGTATATTTTGATTATGTTCATCAATAAAGAATCTTTGTGGTGTCATTGGGTTCATACTAATTTCTTAAGGAAGGAGAATTTCTGGATTTCTTCCCAACCCGTTTTGTGCTCCTGGGTGTGGAAGAAAATCTTCCAACTTAGAAGGTACTTCCAGCTATCCTTTTGGGAAATTGGCAACGGACTTTTGGTTTCTCTATGGCCTGACCATTAGCTCTCTTGTAGCCCTTTGGACACTTTTGTTCCAATCTCTATCATGGATAGTATAGACCTTCCTAACTAGGTAGTCGTGGTGGATCTTTTTTCCCACGCAAGTTGCTCGTGTAAATCTCTCCTGGAAAGTTGGGGTCTTTCCCTCTCGGTTCTGTCCTTGGCTCCTGATCGTTTATGCTTGGAACACCATCACAGCCAAAAAAAGACCGTGTTCCTTGGGCTTCTCTCATTTGGGATAATGCAATAGCCCATCAATTCCAATTCAATTTATGGTTAATTACTAAAAATCGCCTACCTACTCAGATGCTTCTCCTTTCTTGTGGAAGGATTGATTATACAGTCTGTACTTTCTACAACGCCTTTCCGGATTCTATTGACCATTTGTTTTTTGATTGTCACACCTTGGCTACACTTGCTTACTTTTGGGTTGTCGGTGTAATCTCCCTTGGGGAATAGATCTTGAATGGACATTCTCTCTTGGGCAGTGAAGTTCTTAACCGATAAGGATTTCTTTCACTGTATTACACGCTTCTCGTTTGGAGCCATTTGCCATTTGATATGGAAGAAGAGGAATAATATTATCTTTCATGGGAAAGCCTTGGTGGTTTTAGCTTTGAAAAATCACCTTATCAAGGTTGTCAAGGATAAAGCTTACTTTCATAAATGTCCCCGTTACTCTAAGGAACAAGAGACTTCAGAGAGGGTGGGGCTTTGACCCCTCAATTTTTATTCGGATACCCACTTCTCCTAAAAGCAGCTTGGGTTCTGCTTTGCCTCACATCTAAGCCTATTCCTAGGCTCTTTATTCTTCGACCCATCTCCTGATGGTTGGTCGAGGTTTGTTGGGTTTTGTAGTGTGGCTTCTTTGTCTTTGCCTTGACCTATTTAGCTTTGTTGTCTTCTTGTTGTTGCCCTTGTGGCCTTTTACTTCGGTTCCCTTTCACTCTTTCTATTTTTCCAGTTAGAGTGTAAGTTTCTGGCGCTGAAATTTTTGTATAGTTGACCAAAACTCAATATACTATTACTTTTACCAAAAAAAAAAAAAAACAACTACGAATGTAGAACTTTGCCATTTGTTCCTCCTCGAGTTACTGTTCACAAAAGCTCTCTAGAGGGACGATTTATGCACTGTTCCTGCTCTTTGATGCGCGGCTATTTCCCAAAGCTTTGACTGGTGGTTGGGGATGATTTTTGGAGGGAATGACCATCTAGTAGCCCCCTTCAAGCTTCTAGCTCTTGTTGTATGTTGTAAGCTTTTTCGTCTTCGTGTTATTCACCCTTGTGGCATTTTGCTTCGGCTCCCTTCCACTCTTTCTGCTATTTGCATTTAGAGTGTAAGTTTTTGGCACCAAATTTTTTGTATAGTTGACCAAAGCTCAATATTTCTTACCTTTACAAAAAACAAAAAACAAAAAAAAAACAACAACAACAACTGCGAAAGAAGAGCTTTGTCATTTGTTCCTCCTCGGGTTACTGTTCACTGAAGCTCTCTAGAGGAGCGATTTATGCACTATTCCTGCTCTCTGATGCGCGGCTATTTCCCGAAACTTTGACCGGTGGTTGGGGTTGATTTTTGGAAGGAAGGACCGTCTGGTAGCCCCCTTCAAACCCTCAAGCGTAAGCCCTGGTACGTTCTCTTTGTGTCACCATGCTCCTTCTGGATTAAGGTTTCATTCGATCTGTTGTGGGTTTCTGCTCATGGCTTGTCTTCGATTTATATGCTATGATGGCTAGCAAAAAGGTGTTGACCCACAACATTGGGGATGGTACTAGTGGTAGAAGCCCGTCCCCTCCCACCCATCCGCCTACTCTTGGTGGTGCAAAGCCCGACTCGAGATGAGCAAATCTGGCTCCATCATTCATGAATGAAGACCACTGGGTGGCCCTTCCCCCACAAGCTCCTGCTGGGCCTATTGGTAGAAGCCAAGCTAGGTCAGGTTCCAAACGCCCTCAGCCAAGAGATCAACGGAGAAGGGATTCAAAAACCCCTCAAGCCCGTTCCTAGGCTAGTGTCGCCAGAGTTGCTGTAAAGGGCTTCGACCTGAAATTCATTCCTCCTTTCTTTGTGAATAATAAAACCGTTGTTGAATTGTTTGATGTTATCTTGGAAGCCGTTGATCCTAAGTGGCATGAATGTCTTGTGAGCTACTTTATTGGAAGGAAGCTACCTTTCAAACTAGTTGAGACAGCCCTCAAGAATGCTTGGGGTCCAAAATTGGTGGAGGTGATGGCGAATGGCCAGGGGTTCTTTTTCTTCCATGTTTCCAATGGCGATTTCCGCATGAATGTCATGGAAGGAGGGCCACTCACGATTGCAAGAGTACCCTTGATCTTGCAGCAATGGAAACCTTCACTGGAACTTAAGAATGATAGTCATTCAGCTGTTCCATTATGGATTAGGCTAAGGAAACTCCCCCTTGCCTTCTGGTCTTCACAGGGGATTAGCGCCGTTGCTAGCATGGTGGGAAAACCACTTTACGTTGCCCATGGACTGGACTTGCTTCCGTCCAGCATTAGAGCAGCCAGCGTCAGAACTGTTATCATGGAGGGGAAGATCTTTCCTCCCACCCACATCCTTATTCCTTTTGGCATCAACAGCTCAAGGAGCTTTAACCGTAACAAGAGCTGGGGCTAAGGAATAGTCCTGAGAAGCAGGGGAAGCGCTAGCCGGAACTTGCTGGCCAGCAACTTCAGCGGCTTCCAAGACAACATCAGACAATTCAACAACAAGTTTATTATTCACAAAGGAATGAGGAATGAATTCCAGGTCAAAGCCCTTTACAGCAACTCCAGCGACACTAGACTGGGCTTGCGGGGTTTTCGAATCCCTTCTCTATTGAACCTGACCTAGCTCGGCTTCTACCACGAGGCCCAGCAGGAGCTTGCGGGGGAAGGGCCACTCGCTGGTCTTCCTTCATGAATGACGAAGCCGGATCTGCTTGTCTCGAGTTGAGCTTCGCACCACCAAAAGAAGGCGAATGGGCTTAGGAGGGAGGAGAGGGGCTTCGACCACTAGGACCATCCTCAATGTTGTGAGCCAACACCTTTTTGTTAGCCATCAAAGCATACAAATCGTAGACAAGCCACGAGTAAAAACCCGCAGCAGACCGAACAAAACCCTAATATAGAAGGAGCATTGCAACCCAAAGAGAACATACCAAGGCCTACGCTCTTAATGCTTTGAAGGGGGCTACTAGACGGTCCTTCCCTCCAAAAATCAGCCTCAACCACCGGTCAAAACTTCTAGAAACAGCCGCACACCAGAAAGCAGGAAAAGTGTAGAAATCGCCCCTCTAGAGAGCTTCTATGAACAGTAACCCGAGGAGGAACAAATGGCAAAAGCTTTTTACTTTATAGTTGCTTTTTTTTTTGTAAAGGTAAAAATATATTGAGCTTTGGACAAATATACAAAAATTCGGTGCAAAAAACCTACACTCTAACTGCAACAACAGAAAGAGTGAAAAGGAGCCAAAGTAAAAGCCAAAAGGCACCAACAAAACAAAGCAAAATAGCCTAAGGCTGGAGAACAAGCCACACTACAAACAACTCAACAAACCTCGACTAGCATTCGAAAAAGACGAAGAACGAAGAGCCTAAGTAGTGTCAAGCTAAAGGAGGAGAAAAGGCAAAACACACACCACTTAAGGAGAAGTGGACGTCTGATCAAAGACCATGGGGTCGAAACCCCAACTTCTTTAAAGTCTCTCGTTTCTTGGATTACTCGGGACATTCATGAATGTAAGAGCTTTGTCTTTGACAACCTTGATAAGATGGTTTTTGAGAGCCGAGACCACCAAGGTTTCCTCCTGAAAGATAATGCTATTCCTCTTCTTCCAAATGAGGTGGCACATGGCTCCAAAGGAGAATCATGCAATTCAATGAAGAAATCCTTATCTGTTAAGAACTTCAATGCCCAAGAGAGATTGTCCATCCAAGATCTGTTCCTCCAAAGAAGATTGCACCTGGTAGCCCAAAAGTAAGCAAGCGTCGCCGAGGTGTTACATTCAAAAAACAAATGGTCAATGGAATCCGGTAAGGGATTGCACAAAGCACAAACTATATAATCGATTCTTCCATATGAGAGAAGGAGCATCCGAGTAGGAAGCCAATTTTTGGTGATCAACCACAAATTAAATTGAAACCGAAGGGCTATTGCGTTATCACAAACGAAAGAGGCCCAAGGCACACGGTCTTTTTTAGCTCTAATAGAGTTCCAAGAAGAAGCAACTGAGAATGAACCAGAAGGATCATAGCGCTAGGAGAAGCGGTCCCGAGTCATGGATAGAACCGGGATAGAAATACTCCAACTCTCTATGAACAATTTAAGCATGCAACCCATGGGGGAAAAAAGATCCGCCACTACTGCATAGCTTGGAAGGCTGAAGCTCTCCAGGAGAGAAACCGGAACAAAAGAGTCCAAAGGGCCACAGGATAGCCAATGGTCATGCCATAAGGATACCTCAAGGCCATTACCAATCTCCCAGAATAAAGATAGTCTGAAATATCTCCTAAGTTGTAGGATTTTCTTCCACACCCAGGAGCATACGGCGAGTTGGAGTTGGGAAGAAATCCAAAAATTCTCATTCTTTAAGAAATTAGTATGAACCCACCGGCACCAAAAAGATTATTTGTCAATAAAAAGGATCCAAATGAATTTGAGCAATGAGGCTTTGTTGCAATCCTTCAACTTCCGAATACCTAAACCGCCTTCATCTTTCGGGAGACAAACGTCGTCCAAAGAAACTTTGCCCCCCGACCAAGAGTAATGCTTAATTCTTCCTACGAAGGACAAAAAATGTTGAGCCCAGGATTGGACCCTAGTGGTGATATGGTCAATCAAGATGATGCAATCAGCTTTGCCAAGTATAGAAGTGATAATAGGCACACCCAGATAACGAACAAGAAGCTTCCCTTCATGAAACCCAAATGCTAACCGAATATTATCACAAAGGGACGTAGGACCACCCGAGAGGAAAATCTCACTCTTGTCTTTGTTTGGAATCAACCCACTCTAGAAAGAGAAGATATCCAAACTCTTTTTAAGCACAGTCGCTGAAGCCCAGTCAACCTGACAAAAGAGAAACACATCGTTGGCAAAGAAAATGTATGAAAGCTTCATCGCTTTACACCTCCAAAAATACCTAAACTCCTTGACCGAAGTCCGAGCACTCAAGATTCCCGAGAACACCTCCATAATAAGAGTGAATAGATAGGGCGACATGGGGTCCCCTTGACAGAGGCCCCGACCACCAAAGAAGAACCCATGCAACTCGCCATTAATTGAGATAGAGAATTTCGGCGTTCACATACAAACCATTATTAGACGGATGATCCACTCAGGAAATCTGAAGGTCAAGAGTGTAAGCTTTAGAAAATCCCAATCAACGGTATCGTATGCCTTCTTAAAATCCACTTTGACAGCTCATTTTGGTAGATAAGGTTCTAAATGAAAGCCAGCAAACAACTCTTGTGCTAGAAGGATATTATCTCTAATCCTTCTTTCTTTTACGAAGGCATTCTGAGACGGATTAATCAAATCATTCAGGACTACCGCTAGGCGATTAGCTAGGATTTTAGTAATAATCTTATAAATAGTATTACAGCACGCAATGGGCCTAAACTCAGTGACAGCACAAGCATTTAGAACTTTTGGGACTAGAGCAAGGATAGTATTGTTTACCTCCCTTAGAAGGCGGCTAGAAGAGAAGAATTCCTTGACCGCCTCTAGGACCAAAGGCCCCACAATTCCCCAATTGGTCTTAAAAAACTCATCCGTGTAGCCATCCGAACCTGGGGCTTTGCCTCTTGCAATGGAAAAAATAGTATTCTTTATCTCCAAGTCGATAACCGGGCTAGCAAGAGAACAACCTTGAGCGTCAGAGAGAGGCCGGCGAACATACAACTTCAACTCCTGAAGTGAGGGTTTGGAAAGAGCCACTTGAGGTGAAAGTATGTCTGAGAAGAAATATACAAAGACTTGCGGCAACAAAATAGGATTTGTAATCAAGGAGCCTGAACAATCCTTAACAGAAAGGATCCGGTTGCTAAGCTATCTACTATTAACGGAATGGTGGAAGAATTTAGTATTCCTATCCCTTCCTTTAGCCACCTCACTCTTGACTTTTGTCTATAGAAAGATTCTTTGTTATTTCGCAAGTCAACAAAGATACGACGCTGTAATTTTTCTAGCTTTGCAAGAGAAAAGTTATTAGGGTCAACTTGAAGACCAACCTAAGTAGCGCAAAGGGCCTCCCTTGCTTCCACCGTCCTCACCGAGATGTTCAAGAAGGTCTCCTTATTAAAATTCTTGAGGCGACCTTTCAAAATTTTCAACTTGGAAACGAGTCTGAACATAGGCACGCCTTTAATTGGGCTATCCCAAGTCTGACGGACAATAGAGGAAAAGTCTGGGTGAACTAACCAAAAATCAAAATATTTGAAAGGCTTCCTTTTTAAAGATAGGGTTGAGAACTCTAACGATCATAGGAGAATGGTCAGAGATCCCCGGGTTCAGAAAGGAAGCTTCCGAGAACGTGAAATCGAGACTCCATTTAGCATTAATCAAAACCCGATCAATCTTCCTCATCTTCCTCGCAACACCTGCCGAAGTAGCCCAAGTGAAGCGAAAACCGACATATTTGAGATCCACTAGTTTTGTATGTGCTAAGCATAGGCCAAACTCATCAAAATATGGGATCCAGGCATTTGAGCTTCCAACCTGATCAGATTGGTCTTTTATGGCGTTGAAGTCTCCCACTACTAGCCAAGCTTAGTCCTGCAAAACTTCATTGTAGTGGATGAGGTCCTCCTAGAGGAGCCTTTGCCGTACAAAAGTATGCTCACCATAAACCGCCGAGATACAACAACTTGTGTTAGAGAGGTTGAGCTTAAGGCAGCCATGCACAGCTTGGGCATTAGTAGAAAAAGAAACGAAGATAACAACACCC
The DNA here is from genome assembly GCF_016545825.1 of Eucalyptus grandis. Lineage (NCBI taxonomy): Eukaryota > Viridiplantae > Streptophyta > Magnoliopsida > Myrtales > Myrtaceae > Eucalyptus > Eucalyptus grandis. The sequence continues at coordinate 21,481,886 of NC_052613.1, forward strand.
GGGTCCTAACCAACCCAAATTCTACCATGAGGAGAAAACTCATAATTTGTCATCCACTTCCATCCTCTTAGCAAGGTAGAGGAGATGGACTCAAACAAGGATTCAGGGACTTTCGTCTCAAAAAGGCCAACCAAACAAAGTTTGTTTGAAGAAACAATTCTTCTAATCTCCGCATGTTTGATAGGATCCAGAATACCCTTGATATTCCAAAAGCCTATATACATATTTATAAAAGGAAGGAAGAGGGTTACCTCTTTTTAGAGGGCTTGCGATAAAAAAGAGGTCGCTTTGGGCACCACTGATTGAGGCGGATCATGTTGCAACAGCAACAATTGTTCCTAGATGCTTACAACCCTAGCATTTGATGCCAAGGCACGTGGGGAAGGAGAGTTAATAGACACCAAGTCTTCATTATCCGAGACAACTTGGATACTGGAGCTATAGATTTCATCCAAGCATTTAGGAGGTTCCGAGGGGGCATGCGGATCCACCTTCTTTGCACGTACATCTTGCATCTTGGACAACGGCTTGAGGAGACCTTTAGAAATCCTAACTGGCGAAACAGTTGGGGGTCTTACAAGAGCAGAGGCCTTCAATTTTAACTATTGGCCCCCTTCGCTGGGCTGGGATAGACCGAAAGAAGCAGCCTTTTTAGCAGTAGGTAGTTTCTTTTTCTTTCCTTTAACCTGCTTCCATTCCATATCAATTGGAGATGGATCAGCAGTAGTAGGAGTTAAGGCCAGAGCCAAGGCCACCTCCTATTCACCTCTAGATACAAAGCAGCCAGCACCAGTAGTGCCTAAAGGCAAAATCTTATATGCATTTGCTGGTATAAGTTTCGAGACAGAGGAACCTGTTACAGGTGCAGCCCGTTCATCAACTGGTTTATGAGGGGCTAGAGGAGCTTCTAATCTTTCCATGCTCTGCTTCTGGTGGGACTGAAATACAGCAGGGGCAACCAACGAAGCAGGGGAGGTAGGGGTCGAGGCCAGATCATGGGAAGATCTTACACAATTCACCGGTTCCTAAGGAACGGCAACTATAGCAGCATGAACATCTGCAGAAGCACGAGTAGTAGAATTCCGAGTGGTAGGAGAGCTGCAATTAAGACCAAAGATGCCACATCCAGAGCAAGCAATTGGTTTCCATTCATATTCCACAACAACTTCACAGGATATACCATTCTGAACCAACTCGATAGAATCACAAATGGGTTGGTTTACTGTGATCTCAACACAAACAAAGGCAAAAGCTAACATTTTCATATGTTCAATACACTGATCCACATATAGTGGCTTACCCAATGCACTTGCCACTTTACCTATTGCTTGAGTAGACCAAAAGGAAAAGGGCAAATTTCTCAACCTTACCCATATCGGCACAGTCAAGTGGGTGGCTTTTCGAAGCTCAAGCACTGGTTTTCACTGCTGAATTACTAGCAAAAATTTTGCAACAGTTATAGGACCCCCTTCAAGGAGTTTCCTACGGAAGTATTTGTCCAAAATATGTAATAAGAATAACCCTTGTCCATTGGACATTACTTCTAAAAGATTCGAGCTCCATGCTTTTTTGAGAGCCTTCTCGGTAACCATAAATGGAAGACGTCTGCCAATAAAATACCCAACTAGGCATTCCTGAAGCATGGGATCAACAGCTTGAAGATCCCTATCAGACATCTCAATCACTGGTTTATTGTTAACGTAAGTAGGTGGGGTGAACTCTAAGTCATATCCCTTGGTCGCAACTTTAGCTACAGCTGCCCAAGTGCGATCCTTTGGGTTTTTTTAACCATCTCTTTGATGAGGGTGTCTTGATCTAGACCTACACCTACTTCTAGTCTGCCAACCAGCAGGAACACGAGAGGGACTCATTTGGTCTGTATTTTCCTTAAGAACAGGAGGGTTCGAAAGAGTACGACCAAGTTCTTCCCTTGATGAACCAACCAAAGTTTGTTGTCCATGTTCAAGGGGTGAAGGACTACAAGTGCTAGGCCCTATACTAGCATTATGGGCCTGAATCGGAGTAGACTCCATTGCAACAGCAGATCATGAACAACAATGCAGACAGTGAAAACCCTACCCGAACACAGCCATAAATAGCCCAAGAGAAGAGACATACCAGGCTGGGCTTTGGGGGGTTTGAAGAGTGATACCAGGCACCCCTACCCACCAAAAATCGGGCTTAACGAATGGTCAAAGAGCCATGAATCAACCACTGAAGATCTCGCAGGAACAGTGCTTCAATCGCCAATTTGGGAGCATTTGCGAACAGTGCTCCGAGAAGAACGAAATGGCCAAAGCTTTCTACTTTCGCAATTTTTTTTTTCGGTAAAGGTAAAAAATTAATAGCTTTGGACAAATATACAAAGACGGCACCAAAACTTACACTATAAGTGCGATCAGCAAAGAGAGTGGAAGGGAGCCAAAAAAACAAAACTACAAAGTAGCAAAACAGAAAACAGCGGTGACAAAGGAAACAAAAGACCAAAAAGGTCACAAAAGCACCAAGGCACAAACGCCATACGAAGAACCTCAACTGCCAAAAGGAGAGGGCTGAAGAACGTAGAGCCAACGGCTTGAAGAGAACCACAGAGGAGATTCCACCACCGGAGCTAAGTAATGTCAGAACGATTGGCGAAGACGAAGGGGTCAAACCCCTAACTTCTCTGAAGTCTTCTATTTCTTGTGATGTCCGAGATATTAGAGAAAGTGATAGCTTTATCCTTGACGAGCTTAATAATAAGATTTTTCAGTGCAGCAACAGCCACCACTTCCCCACGAAAGATGATAGCATTCATTTTCTTCCAAATCACGTAGCACATGGCACCAAAAGAGTAACGAGCTATACTATGATGGAAATCTTTGCCTTTTAGGAAATACATAGCCCAATGGAGGTTCTCCACCTAAGGCCTAGGACGCCAAGGCAGGTTGCACCGAGTAGCCCAAAAGTAGGCAATAGACACCGTTAAGTGGCAATCAAAAAACAAGTGATCAATAAAGTCAGGAACTTCATTGCAAAAGGCACAAGTAGCATAATCAATCCTACCATACGAAAGAAGAAGTTCCTGAGTAGGCAAACGATTTCTAGCAATCAACCATAAATTGAATTGGAACCTGGGAGCAATGTCGTTATTCCATATAAGCGAAGCCCAAGGTAATCGATTTTTTTCACCCTGATTTGGTCCCAGGTAGAACCCACCGAAAAGGATCTGGAAGGATGCCATCGCCGAGAGAAGAGGTCCGGTTCTATGGATAACGTCGGGATGGATAATCCCCAGCTTTCTAGAAGAATTCAAAAAGAATAACCCATTGGTGAAAGGAGATCATCCACAACCGCATGCTTGGGTAGACCAAAACTAGGGATGAGAGGGTTTGGTATAAGAAGATCAAAAGGGCCTATCAGGTGACATTGATCGAACCATAAGGATACCGACATTCCATTGCCAATTTTCCAAATGAAGGAAAGTCAAGAATCTCTTCTTAATTGCAGATTTTTTTTTCCAAGCCCGTGAACATATTGTAGGAGATGAGGCGATCCAAAAATTATCCCTCTTTAAAAAGTTTGGAGTGAATCCAACGCCACCATAAAAATTCTTTATCAGTGAAAAGAATCCAAATGTATGTCATCATCGCTGCTTTATTGCAGTCTTTCAATTTCCGAATAGCGAGGCCTCCCTCCATCTTTGGAAGGCATATATCATCCCACGAAACCTTTGCCCCTTCCCTGCCGAGGGTGGCTCCTTTCCATAAAAATTGCCTCAATATTTTTTCAATACTATTAAGAACCAAAACCAGCAAAGTAAAGACACTTGACCAGAATGCTTGGATGGAATGTAAGACTAAACTGATTAGCTGCAATCTTCCAGCAAAAGAAAGAAAGCGGTGAGCCCAAGATTGAGCCCTAGCAATGATTCGATCAATCAAGGCAATACAGTCAGATTTCCCAAGCCTAGACGATATGATAGGCACACCTAGATAGTGCACCGGTAGCTTGCCTTCTTGAAAGCCAAAAGCCATTAAAATGTAGTTGCGAAACGAAGGAAGGCTGCTGGAGATAAAAATCTCGCTCTTGTTCTTATTTGGAACGAGCCCACTCCAGGAAGAGAATAAATCCAAGCCTTTTTTAGCATGGTGATGGACACCCAATCGGCCTAACTAAAAAGAAAGACATCATCATCGAAAATGAGGTGAGAAAGTTTGACCACTTTGGATTGCCAAAAGTACTTGAATTCCTTGAGGGACGTGCGAGCACTCAAGATTCCTGAGAACACTTCCATCACCAGGGTAAACAAATACAAAGACATAGGGTCGCCCTGACGAAGGCCTCGCCCACCGGGGAAGAAACCATGTAGCTCTCCATTAATTGAAATAGAGTATTTCGGGGTCCGAATGCATACCATGATTACCGAATTAGAGAATCAGGAAAACCAAAAGCTACCAGAGTAAGCTTAAGGAAATCCCAGTCTACTGTGTCATATGCTTTTTGAAAATCCCCTATGATGGCACGTTTAGGGAGGAAAGGGTCTAGATGAAAACTAGCAAAGAGTTCCTATGCCAACAAAATATTATCCCTAATCCTTCTTTCATTTACAAAAGCATTCTAGGAAGGATCAACCACATCACTCAGGATAGTAGCAAGGCGATTGGCCAAGATCTTTGTAATAACTTTATAGATAGTATTACAGCAAGCGATGGGTCTGAAATCAGAAACCGCACAAGCATTGGGCACTTTAGGTACCAAGGTGAGGATAGTGTTATTGAGACGGCCTAAAGAGAAGAATTCCCTAACTTATTCTATCACAGATGGGCCAACAATATCCCAGTTGCTCTTGAATCCGCAGTAAAACCATCTAGGCCCGGAGCTTTGCCTCTTGGGAGAGAAAAGAGAGTATCCCAATCTATTCCATTTAGTGTTAACCAACAGATGTCGACCAAGTAAATCGTAGGCCAACGTACCTGAGATCCTCTAATTTAGTTTGAGCTAAGCAATTACCAAATTCATCGAAGTATGGAATCTAGGTATTAGAGCTTCCGAACTAGTCCGAGGGATCCTTTATGGTGTTGAAATCTCTGGCCACCAACCAATCCAACTCCTGCAGAAGATTGTTCATATGTAAAAGGTCCTCCCAAAGAGGCCGACGACGAATGAATGAATGCTCCCCATATACTATAGAGACGCAACAATTCATACTAGACAGGTTAAGCGTCAATCGACCATGAACAACCTAGTCATTAATTGCCAAAGTTTCAAAATTAACATAATTCGGGTTCCAACCTACTCAGATTCTGCCCCTAGGTGAGAATTCATAATTCGCAACCCAATTCCAACCATTTAACAAGGAGGAGGACATGGATACGAAATCAGATTCCGAGACTTTCGTCTCAATAAGACCAATAAAGCAAAGATTGTGTTTGGAAACAAATTTCCTGACTTCAGCCCGCCTTAGTGGATCTAGGAGGCCTCTTATATTCCATATGCCTATGTACATATTTACAACAAAGAGGGAGTGGGTTACCTCTTTTTAGTGGTCTTTTTTCGACCAACAACCAAAATAGGAGCCACAAAAGGAGGGGGATCCGGGCATAATAACAGTAGTTTGTCTTGAATTGTCTCAGCTGGACCACGTGCAGGTGGAGATTTTGGGGACGAGCATCCACCGGACAACAAAATTTCATCATCCAAGCCAGCATGGATGCTGGATATATCATCAGAGCTTTTGGGTAACGCCACAGGAAGGGTGGCAAGCTTCGCCTTAGCTAGAGAAGAAGGGCCTTCGGTGGTTTTTACCAAGGCTAAGGAGCTCCCAGCGATCTTATGAGGCACAAGAGGAGGATCGGCTTTCATATGGCCATAGCCTTTCATTTTTAAAGATTGCCCACCTGCACTAGGCAAGGCTAGGCTAAAGGAAGCTACCTTCTTGCTCATCTGGGCTTTTTTCTTTTTACCCTTTACTTGTTTCCAAGTCGATTATATCACAGAAGGGGGAGCAATAATAGGTTCTATAACTGGAGCAAGCTCTTGGCCTTCCTCAGAAGCGACCATAGCACCAAGCACGCTAATAATCTGCGAATTAACAACAGCAGGATCAACATTGTTTGGTTTGGATGGTTCCTCAGTAGCCAAAGTTGGAGAAGCATCATGCCTGTTACTAAACAAAGGGTTGTCCCTCATTTTGTCCATGAACTGCACTTGCTGCAGTTGAGGCGAGTGAACTACAAGCTGAGAAGCAAGGATAGGAGATGAGGAAACACCTTGAGGACCAGGGGTGCCAGCGATCATGGTTTGTTGGGCATTCTTAGCCGAAGGTTGAGCTATTGAAGGACTAGATTTATGGCCAAGGGTCTCCATTCGTATTCGACTTCAACCAAACAAGATTCTCCATGATGGACCAACTCCACAAACTCACAGGCATGCTGCTTTGCTGTGATCTCTACACACACTCTCGCAAATGCTAGTATTTCCATTTGTTATGTTCTTAAATCGACATATAGCGGCTTCCCGACAACGCTTGCAACTTTGCTAATTGCCTGTGAAGACCAAAAAACAATAGGGAGATTTTTAAGCCTTACCCACATGGATACAGATAAGTGAGCATCCTTTCGAAGCTCCAAAGCTGGCCTCCAATACTGCAATACAAGAGGTACCTTTGAGATGGTAATACCCCCTAGGACCTTTTGACGAAAATCTCTATCCGGGATATGGAAAAAGAAAAATCAATTTCCATTAGACATTACTTTGGCTAAGTTCGAGCCCCAAGCCTTTTTGAAGGCCGCTTCAGTTACTTCAAAAGGTATCCGCTTGCATATATAATAGCCAATAAGACACTCTTGGAGTTTTGGGTCAACCACATCAAGATCTTCATCAGTCATTTCAACAACAACTCTATTTCTGACATAGGTTGGAGGGAAAAACTCCAAATCATAACCTTGGGTGGCCACTTTAGCCACAGCCACACTAGCCCAAATGTGTATATTCGAACTCCTCGACACCTCACGCCAAGGGCGATTTGATCGTGATCTTCGTCTACTTCTTCCTCTTGGTACAACAATAGCTCGAGCAGTTCGAGTATGAACAGTAGCATCTCTCGAAACAGCAAGGGTTTGAGTGGTATTATCCATAATCTCCTTCGCACCACCCCAATAGAAGACGGGCCAAGAACAGGAGGGGGAGGGCTTTGAACACCAGTCCCTACCCCCTCATTATGGGCCAAAGGGGATTTGGGATCCATTGCAACACAGGAATACGAAAATGCAGAACAAGGTGCGATAAAAACCCTAACCAAATTCATCCATTGTCGACCCAAAAGGAGTAACATACTAGGGCAAAGCTTTGGGGGGTTTGTCGGGCGACACCAAGCGCTCCTCCTCGCCAAGTGGAAGCCTCAATGAATGGTCAAACCAATCAGAATCAACTGCACAAGAAATTGCAGGAACAGTGCTGTGATTGCTAGTTTTGAGAGCTTCAATGAACAATACCTGAGAAGAAACGAAATGGCCAAAGCTATTTACTTTGGCAATTGTTTTTTTTTTTTTTGGTAAAAGGTAATGATGTATTGAGCTTTGAATCAATATTTACACAAGATCTAGCGCCACAAAACTTGCACTCGACAAGACAAAAGTCTATGGGAGTGGAAGGGTGTGGGAATCAAAAGAACTCCGCAAGAGCGGCCAAAGCAAGCAAAAGCCTAAACAGTAAGCTAAAAGCTAAAGCAGACGAGGAAGGAGGAGGCCACGCAGGGCCAAAGAGACCAACCTCCCTAAACAACCAACAACTAAGCAAGGAAATAAAGCAAAAACACTGAGGAGGAGGAGACGCCGTGGAAGATGAACAGCAGCCAACCCAACCGAGGTGAAGCAACAGTCCGAGTCGAGAGATGGAGGCGGACGGCTAAGAAGCGGCAAGCGTCATGGAAGAGAAGCTGCATCCAAACTGCAAGTTGCCCCATAGACACTTCAAGGAAAGCTATGGAACCGCTGGGGGAGGAGAGAAAATAGAAGGATCTAATCCCCAATTCCATTGAAGTCTTCTATTTCTAGGGTTATCTTCTACATTTCTGAAAGTTAAGGCGTTATCCTTCACCACTTTGATAAGATGTTTTTTTACTACCGCTACTGCAACAAGATGATCTCTGAAGAGAATGTCATTCATGTACTTCCAAATGAGGTGGCAAAGAGCACCAAATGAAAAGCGGCCAATGGAGCGATAGAAGTCCTTACTAGAGAGAAATTTCATCGCCCACTAAAGGTTTTCTGACCATGTCTTGTTCCGCCACGGAAGATTGCATTTAGCCGCCCAAAAGAAAGCCATGCTTGCAGTGACGCAACGCCCGAAGAAAATATGGTCTATGGAATCTGGCGTAAGCTTGCAAAAAACACAAACCTCTCTCCCAATTCTGCCATAGGACATAAGCAAAGCTTGGATGGGAAGACGGTTCTTTATAATGAGCCAGAGATTTTAAATTGATATCTCGGTGTCATTGCCTTATTCTAGATAAAGGATGCCCAATTAACCCTGTCCTTTCTTCTTCTGATAATATGCCAGGCTAAGGCTACCGAGAAAAGACCAAAAGGATTGTCACTCCAGACAAAGCGATTCGGATCTCCGGAGAGAAGAGGAAGGGGCTAGTCCCAAGATTCAATCATCGTCTTGAGAGCCAGACCCATCAAAGGGAAAAGGTCCGCCACCGTGGCACACCTAGATAAACCTGAATCTAAAATAGTCGAATTTAAGCAGATAAGATCTAGAGGGCCTCTTTGATGCCAATTGTCAAACCAAAGGAATGCTTACCAGCCATCTCCAATTCTCCATCGGAAGAAGGGTCGGAATTCAGATCTCAGGTGTAGGATTCTCTTCCAGGCCTAAGAGCAGAAAATAAGCACCCCAACGGCCCAGAAACTCTTCATTTTCAAGAATGTTGAGTGGATCCACTTGCACCATAAGGATTCCTTATCCGTAAACAGGATCCAAATGTGCTTAAGCATTGCAGCCTTATTGCATTCACGTAATCTTCGAATCCTAAGTCCTCCTTCCTCTTTCGGCAGGCACACATCATCCTAGGAAACTTTCGCACCCCATTTCCAAGGCTAGGGCCTTTCTAAAGGAATTGTTTGAGGATCTGTTTAATGCGATCCAGTACTGCAATAGGAATAATGAAAACACTCGCTCAATAAGCTTGGATTGCATGGAGGACTAACCTTATAAGCTGAACTCTGTCGGCATAAGAAAGAAATCGTTACGTCCAAGATTGGACCCTGGCCGTTATGCGATCAACTAAGGACATGCAGTCCGCCTTACTGAGCCTCGAGGAAATGATAGGAACACCCAGATAACGCACCGGGAATTTCCTCTCAACAAAACCAAAGGCATTCTTTATCTGATTCTGCAACTTCTCTGAGCCGCCTGCAAGGTAGATCTCACTTTTGTTGTTTGTTTGGCTTCAATCCGCTCTAAGTCGCGAAGGTAGCTAGACCATCCTTTAGAAGAGAAATGGACGCCATATCCACACGACAGAAGAGAAAAACATCATCTGCAAAGAAAAGATGAGATAATCCTATGGTCTTGCATCTCCAAAAGAATTTGAATTCAGGTTGCGCCGCACACGTACTTAGGATCCCTAAGAAGACTTCCATAACCAAGGTAAAGAGATAAGGGGACTTGGGGTCTCCTTGGCGAAGGCCACGTCCACTTGGAAAAAAGCCATGGAGTTCTCCATTGAAAGAAATAGAAAACTTGGGAGTGCGCACACATACCAGAATGAGTCGAATGAGATGGTCTGGGAAGCGGAAAGCACGCATCACCAATTCAAGAAAGTCCCAGTCTACCGTATCATAGGCCTTTTGAAAATCTACTGTGACTGCACATTTAGGAGTGTACGGCTGCAAATGGAAACCAGTGAATAATTCCTAAGCTATGAGAATATTATCCTTGATGCGATGGCCCTTGACGAAGGCATTCTGAGAAGGCCTAATAGTGTCACGAAGCACTGCGGCGACACAATTGGCTAAGACCTTGGTAATACATTTATAAATCGTATTGCAGTAAGCAATAAGTCCATAATCATTGACCGAGATCACATTAAGCACTTTAGGAATCAGCACGAGGATGGTTGCGTTAGTTTTCCTTAAAAGTCTCCGTGTGACGAAGAAATCCTTTACTACTTCAATAAACGAGGGCCCTACCAGCTCCTAGTTGCTCTTGAAAAATTCAACACCAAAACCATCCGACCCAGAATTCTTCCCACGAGCTAGGGAGAACAAAGTATATTGTATTTCTCTATCTGAGAAGGGCTGGGAGAGAGAACTGACCTAATCCTCAGTGAGAGGGCATCGAATAGCTTGCTGTAGGTCAATCAAAGTTGGGCTGGCCGGACAAGCACACGAACCAAAGAGCTCCTAGAAATGAGATACGAAGGTATCCTGAACATGCGTAGGTTCGGAGACCAAATTGCCATTTCTATCAAGAATCGAGAGAATCCTGTTCTTCAGTTGTCTTATAGTAACAGAATGGTGGAAGTACTTGGTATTCCTATCTCTATTCTCGAGCCATCTAATTCTAGATTTATGTCTAAAGAAAGACTCCTCCTAGCTTCTCAACTCCACAAAGTTCTTCTGATGATTCTTCTCTAAGTCTACCAAAAGGTCATTGGTCGAATCCTGCTACAAGTCAAGTTGGGCTAGCCTAAAAGCATTCCTGGATACAGCAACCCTCTCGGATATGTCGGAGAAAGAATCTCTATTTAGTTGCTTAAGTTGTCTTTTCAAGGCTTTTAATTTACTAACTAGCCTGTACATAGGGACCCTCTCTACTAGGGCATCCCACACTTGCGCCACAATATCATAAAAGGATGGGTGTTCCATCCAAAAATCAAAGAACTTGAAAGGTTTTCTTCTAATAATCGGCTGAGTGACCTTTACCACCATAGGAGAATGGTCAGAAATTCCCGGCGTCATAAATGTCGCTTCTGAGTAAGAGAAGTACAAGCTCCATAAGGCATTCACTAACACCGGATCAATTTTCCTTGCCTTGCGGTTTGCCCCTGATGATGTGAACCAAGTAAACCGAAGTCCAACATACCTCAAATCCTCCAGTTTTGCCTGAAGCAAACACTGATTGAATTCATCAAAATAGGGAGGCCAGGCGACAGAACCTCCAAATCTATCAAACGGATCTCTGATGGCATTGAAGTCCCCAGCCACCATCCAAGGCTGGTCCTGGACGCAAGAACTCATCCTAATCATGTCTGCCTATAAAGGCCTTCGAGCTATAAAAGAGTGTCCCGCATAGATCACCGATGTGCAACAACAAAGTCCTGAAGTAAGAATCTCGACCCTACCATGGATTGCCTGATCATTGGATGAGATTACTTCAAACTTAACCAACAAAGGGTCCCAACCGACCCAAATCCTACCCCCCGAAGAAAAATCATAGTTTGCTATCCAATTTCATCCCAACAACAGCCTAGCAGACATTGAACGAAATAGATGCTTCGGTACTTTAGTCTTCAATAAGCCGACCATACATAGGCCATTACAATGAGCTAGGTTCCAAACCTCGGCTCTCCGCAAAGGGTCCATAAGACATCTAATATTCCAAAATTCGAAATACATATATAAATAAATATATACAACTAGCTACGCTATGAAGTCAAAGGGAGGCAAAACCTATCTCTACTTGTGAGACTTCTGACGAGGGTTTGCCGTTGCCCCATAGTTCACCCCCAGGCCTGGATCCAGGGCTAATGCAAGCAGCCTTTCCTAGATGGTCTCCACCTTTGTCGCGGCTCGCGGGGTCAGGAAAGACGGATGAGGAGATGAGATATCGTCCTCATCCGAGGAGCCATAAGTGGCAGCAACTTCCGATTCCAAGCCGTGATCAAGGCTCGGGGATGGGAGTTGATCTGGTTGAGACTCGGCAGTGAGCAAGAGAGCTATCTTTGGAGGAGCACTCGATCCTCTGTGCACTTTCTGAGCAGGTCCGAGTGGCAAAGCTTTAGCAGCAGGTGCCTTGAGCGGACGGGACAACTCCTCAAAAGCTGCCTTGGACGGCCAGGATGATTCTCCAATCTTAGAGGCCTGGCTCTTCTTCTTCTTGCCCTTAGCCTGTTTCCAAGGCTATTTCGAAGCAGGTTGTGATTCTGCCATCCCCGTAACAAAATCGCGGGCTACTACAAGGACTGAGGGAAGCGGGTCGTTCAATGGCTGAGGCGAGGCAGGAGCAATCAGGGGCTGAGGTAGAGCAGGATCGATCAAGGCCCTTAATGGATTAGGAACCGACACTTCAGCAGCTAGAGCAGGGGTGGCGTTCTTCTGCGGATCCTTAGCAACAGCAACTGGCAAAGCAGGCTCAACCAGAGGAGCGGTACCAGTTAAAGGCTGTCTCGGATTGGTCATGTCCAGCGAGCTGCCTCGGATTGGTCGTGCATCCAACGGGGTGCACACGAGGAGGGGCTCGGCAATTATGGCCAAATGTTCCACGGTCCATGCATTCAGCCGATAGCCATTCATATTTAATGGATATTGACCAGGAGACCCCTTTCAATACCACTTGAGCCATCTTACGTCTCGGCTCGTTTATCTTGATCTCCACACAAATCCTAACAAACGAGATCATTTTCATATGGTCCGTTCGTCGGTCCACATATAGTGGCTTCCCGACAACGTTAGCAATTGCACTCATTGCCGGCACTGTCCAACAATCAAATGGTAAGTTCCGCAAACGAATCCAAACCGGGATGGAGGATTGGTTCTCCCTCTTGAGATCCATGAAGGGCTGCCATTGCCGAAGGATGAGAGGCACTCTAGCAATTGTAATCGGTCCATCCTCAAGTATCTTCCTCCGAAAAATCGGGTCTGGAATGTTGAGAAGATGAAGCCTTGATCATTGGCAAGGATCTCCACAAGCTTGGAACCCCAAGGATTCTTCAGCGATTGCTCCAAGAGGTTGAATGGAAGTTTCCTCCTTCCGACCAAGTAACCAACTAAACATTGATGCCACTTCGGGTCCACCGCATCGAGAGTTTCATCCAGTAAATTAACCACAGCCTTCCCATCTACAAACGTTGGAGGAATGTAGAATAAGTCCGAGTCATTCACCGCGAGTCAGGCCACATTTGCCCAGGAGCAAGCTGGAGCATTCGAATGGCCTGCTAGTCGATGCATGGGACACTTGGAGGCTGACCGTAAGCAACTTCATCCTCTAGATGGGCGTGGGTGAGCGTCGGTTTCCTGTGAGGCTTGCTACTTGTTCATCATTCCAGCAGGGCCGGACGAGGATGCCAAGGCCATACTAGGCTGCTTCGACCAGGGGCCAACACCAGTAGAGGGGATTAGAGGCCCTTTAGATGCAGTAGCAGTCAGTCGGGCTTCTCAAGCCTCGATTCCATCCCCAATAGCAGATATAGACATTTTCACAAACACCTTGTCTTGAGAGGGTCGAGTGGGACCATAAAGCCACTAAATCTTGAAAAGGTCGGGTGGGACCATAAAGCCACTAAATCTTGGAAAGGTTGGGTGGGACCGTAAAGCCACTAGATCTTGAGAGGGTCGGGCGGGACCATAAAGCCACTAAATCCAAGGAATTGCTTGGTGTGGGATGAATGACCTAGAAATGATTCGACTGGCTTGTAATCGACTAGGTCGATTGATCGATGATTCGATCTAAGTGTGACTTGATGTGATTCATCGCCTTGGTTTGATGTTGTGAATTGATCGATTGAATGGAAGTGACCGTGAGTGGTCTTGTTGTCGTGTAATCGACTAAGTCGATTAGATCGATGCTTTGATCTGTGATGTCATTGTTTTGGTGCCTATTTGATTTGTGCTAATATGCGGGTGGAATCGAGGCTAAGGTAAGTCCTCGACTCATGTTGTGCATAGGTAGCCCTAAGGTGTATTAGTTTACTAATTGGGTCTTAGGAGGTAGAACTTGCTGAGACGTTGTCTCAGTGGTTATTGAATAACCATTTCAGGACATGGATGAGGAGCCTAAGGAGCATGAATCTGATGAGGAGATCCCTGTTGAGGAACCTTAAGAGGAGTACGTGGAGGAGGACCCCAAGGATAACCCCGAGTACGACCCGGATGAGGCGAGATCCCGTCCGTCTTGTCAGACCTTGTTTGCATGTGATTAGACGTTAGACCAGAGTTGCGTATATATAGTATTGTAGAATACTATGAGATGCATGTAAAAAGATGTAGATGTGAATTTTCAGTAAGAAAAATATATGGCCTGCTTTTATATCCCATTGCTTTATTGTCTGGGGAATTATAATTTTTTCTGCATGTGCATATATAAATGAAATGGTCGGTGATATGTAGTCCTGGGATATCACATTTTAAAATCGACCAAAAGTAAGGGATGTGTGCGTGCCTGAGGATCGAGGCGTGACATCCCCATTTTGTGGTATCAGAGCAATGGTTAGGTATTTGAGTGATAAGGTGCAATGACCTATGGGATAATAGTAGAAAAGGCCTTTAAATTCATGACTGGTGCATGTATTTGATAGTTGATTGGTAGAATTGTTTGTCATGTGTGAATCGCTTGCTTTTAATCGTTCTGGATTCGGAAGGCAGAGTGTTGACTCGGGCCAGCTCGATTGGAAGAGTGCCATCGCAACTTGGTACTAGTGTAGCAGCGTTGAATGATCCTAAGTCCGATAAGATTGATTTGATGCAAGTGTTTCTTGGGATCTGGATGAGCCAGTAAGATCAGGATCAAGTTGTTGTTGTTGCTACCTTTGTTGAGGTCCAACCTGGAAGGATAATCAGAGAATAGAATTCGATAATTGAGTCCAGATTTAGCGAAGCAGATTTGGAATTCGGTTAGGGGAAAAGACTGATGTTGAGGGAAGAGTATTTTGTTCCACTCAATAGGAATGGTGGAATAGTCAGGTCAGCATTCAAACAAATGGAACATGTTGTTCCATGGATGATGATATAGATCAGTCTCGTGTATTATGAGGACAGGAGTTTGTGTAAAACATTGCCAGTACAGATAATGATTTATGGGTTGTCCGCATTAGTAGATGGAATCTCGACAACGGGGACTGCTGTCACTGTTGGTAGGACAGTTCAGGAGAAGTGCGCCATAGAACGCACTGTGAAATTTCTGGGATAGATCTCTTGTACAAGAAATAGTACATGCTGGCACTTGATAAGAGGTAGAAGACTCACCATATAGGTGTTGAAATTTTGGGAGGAAACCTGGATGAATTCAGTGCTCGAGTATGATGAGAAGAACAGGAATGGAATCGACCCGTCACTAATCAAAGGAAGAATGTTTTGGGGAAAAATTCTATCAGAGTATCGTAGCAGAGTTTTGATGAAGTTTGGGGAACTTCAGTTTATTGAATAAGTGGAAGAAAGGGGAATCACTAGTAATAGTCATGCTTGACTAGTTGCTGAGGTGTAACTTCGACACTACATGAGTAGAATGGGATCATGTAGCATCTTGTAGTAATAGATCATGGTTGTGGAGCAATTTAACTTAGTCCAGGAGCACATGAAAGTGTCGAGTTTATTGGGAGTCGAAATGAATCTTCGATTTATTTAATCTCGTCGATTGAAGACAACCCACTTGTTTGACGAAGATTGTCGAGGTTACTTGGTGGTGGTTATAGTTAAGACAAATTGGAGAATTGGAGATAGAAGACATCTCAGTGGTCTGAGAATTTCTAGATGTGTTGTCATAAGAAATGTCAAACCGTTGCCAGAGAAAGAGATAGAAATTACGATTGAGTTAGCACCAGCATAAAGCCACTCTCGAAGGCTTCTTACCAGTTATTGTTGTTTGAATTGATAGAACCGAAGGTATGGATGTAAAGATTGATAAATGAGGAATTCATACATATTAGTGCATCGCTTTGAGGAACATCAGTTTTGTGGAAAGAGAAATGAAGATGGTTCATTGCAATCATGCATCAACCCTTGTCAACTTAATTGGGTGACTTGTTGTAAAGAGTGTTGATGTCTTCAAGGATCGACTTGAGGACAGGTTATCGTCAGTTGAGAACCAGGAAGGAGGTTATACTGAAGACAACACTTCGCACTTGATTTAGCCCTTGTGAGAATAATGTAAAGCCATTTGATATAACGAACGCTCCAGTCGTTATCATAGATTTGACAAACCGAGTGTTCAAAAAATATTTAGATCAATGGTGATTGTGTAGTGTAACGACATTCTAGGGTGTTCATTAAGTGCCGAGGATCATGAGAGCCCCTAAGAATGGTCATGTGATTACAGATAAAGGAATCTTCATGGACTCAGCCAACATTGAATCAGTTGTTAATGAACTGAAATCGACAACAATATCAGAGATCAAAAGCCGTGGGGATTTGACAGATTACTACAAAGGTTTGTGAAAGAATTTTTAGCATCAACATCATCGTGAGGTTGACCTCTTAAGAAAGAAAAAAAAAATTCATCAGAATAGACAAGTACGAGGATAGTTTCCAGAGCTTAAGTAAGAACTAGCTATCGTACTTGTGCTAAACTTTTCATTTGACTCTAGAAAGCACGGAATCTTTAGTGATGTGTCTTGCAGAGGACGAGGTATGCATTGATACAACATGAGAAGATTGTTGCATCACCGTTCCGCCAGTTGAGACCCAATAAGTGGAATATGAAGCGGTGTCGTGAACTAGAATTTTGGCAAAACTATAATAGTGATATTGGGTATCACCTTGGAGGAACGAAATGAGTCATTAATGTGTTGAGCCAAGCATTTTCAATTGTGCATAAACTGGCTAAAGTATAGACTTTACTTGAAAATGGTTCGAAATTTGGTTTTCAAAATTGAGGCAGGCTACCTTTTGAATTGTATAGCCACCCTCAAGATTGAACCAAATGTTCAAGTTAGAATCGATGCCTAGTTGACAAGCAAAGATGTTCAGAAGATCTTATAAGAGGATATTAGCAAGAAAGAATCTGACTTTTGGACTTCTGAGGATGGAAAGTTCGGGTTCCATGAGTGATTGAATACACTTTACAATGTAGCACTCAGGGAAAAGATCTTGTCAGAAGTTCACTATAGTATTGCAGTTTTCAAGTAAGTCAGATTTGACATCAGCTAGATTAGTAGACTGATATGAAGATAGATACCGCTGAGCAGGTTGCAAGTGTCAGAGGTGTCAGTAAGTGGAATCTCGGTAATGCGAACTGGGAGAATTTTTACCATCTCTTGAGAGTCCCAAGTGGGAATGGAAATATATCACAATAGAACATTGTGATAGGCTTACTAAGGATTCAGGGGATTACTGATACCATTTGAGGATAATAGTCGATCGATAGATGGAGTTGATCCACTTTGGTACAGTACGAATAGATCTTGTTTTGAGTGTGTAACATCCGGATTTCGGGCTCTGATTTCAATTAGATAAATTGGGCATTTCATCGATGCGATTATAGTGTTTTTCTCTGAGTTGGCCACTCATGAGATAACTAGACTAGATGGGTGAGTTACCCTAACTTCTCGACCGTGCTCATCTCTAGATATCATTGTGGCACAGTATAAAATCGATTTAAAATCAGAGATAGATTGGTTCGACTGAGACGAATGACCGATCGTGGGTGACTCCACTAAATTGAAAAATTCTCATCGATCGGCACTAATTTGATGTTTTTATCATTTTGGTGCCCTGTGTCCGTATCTGAATCCTTGAGATTTTCATGACAATCGAGAGTCACCAATGAGTCGAGTGGGTTCATTGTCGTTCGAAGAAAATTGACCATGGGTCATTTGTTCTAAAAAGTTCTGAAAACTACCTGGTAGCCTAGGTTACACTAAAAGCGTGTCGGAGTGAAATTAACCGCCAATCTAAGTTCGATTTCAGAAATTGAAGATTATGTCTTGTCGCAGAGTGGGTATACCGATAAGTGTGTGTGCATCAGATAATTCGCTGGCATGGAATGCCGAGGATGAATTATATTTCGAATCTAGCTCAGAGATTATCAATTTGGCAAATTTTCAGAGGGTTCTTTATTAAGCAGTGTATAGTAGAGGGTACAGAATTTCAGTGGTGAAAAGAAAGTGAAGAAAGATTACAGGCCAAAGTTAGCTCAGAAATCAGTGTTTGCAGTTGTCACATCGGTGTCAGGGTAAAGACTGCTAAGATCTATCATAAATTTTGAATCGTTGAGATTTGAAGGTTTATTAGGGACTCGAGAAAAAGAGATCAGATGTGGATGACAGAGCGTCTTATGTGAGAAGCTGAGTTCAGTTGTTGGTTCAGAAAGAGCAGAGTTTGTGTACTAAGATGATCTCCTTAGTCAAAATGGTCGGACAACACCACGAGACCGAAGGATTAGCAAGGAATAATGAGACTCAAGGAAACGACAATACCCCCCTCCTTTTGTAGAAGGATTGGTAAAATTTTAAATTTCGAAGACGAAATTTTTATAAGAGGGGAAGAGTTGCGACATTCAGATTTTCGGGTTCTAAATTCGATTGGATAAATATGGTCGTTTTTGTTCAGTTGAAGCCAGGGATTGTGAAATTGGGATGCAAGTGGGCTATATTGGTAAGGAAAAATACCAATTGGAATGACGAGGTGTTGAATGAAATTATGGGAGTCAATTTAAATTGAATCAAGAGGGATTAAGGTCCAATTGGGAAGAAAACTTGACAAAATTCGTATGCCACCTCTACCCCATATTTTAGCCTACCTAAATGCTTCTAGAAGGGGCAAATTTGTCTTGGAATTGTGAGTGGAGGGCAGCTCATGGTGGCCCACGTGCGGATGACATAAGAGAGAGAGAGTGAGAGAGGAAAAAAGGGCAATCGGTTCCCCCTTTCTTCCTCGTCGATGTCTCTCCCCTGCATCTTCATCTTTAGCTGCACGACGCCATGGAAGCTGAAGACCAGAGGAAACAGCAACCATCATTGCTCGGACCAGGGCTACCGCCGCCGTCGCGCCGGAGTCGCCGCCGCTGCTCAGCAACCGCCCGCGTGCCCTCCGCCTCTCCCCTTGTTGTTCGACTGTCTCTTTTCCTTCTTCGGTGTGCCTTGAAGACTTCGAATCCCAGTAGATTTGGGACGAACGTCGGAGCAGCAGCCAACGTCGCTGGGAGCCGTCGTACACCGCCTTGCCATCGTTTGTCTCCTTCTCGCCCGCTCGAACGCCGTTCACCTCGTCTAGTCGAGCTACCGCTTCTGTCCAGCCTCTGTTTCACCTCTGGTCGGTCCCGTTCAGCCACCTCAGGCCGCCGCCCGATCACCTCCGACCACCGTCAGCCTCGCCAGAGCTCCACCTTGCCCTCAGCCACCCTTGGCTGCCTACACCGGCCCCAAATCTGCCCCAACCAGCAGCGATCAGAGGGTTGCATAAGTGGGTATGACAGTGGGGTTTTGGCCCGTTTTGGCCGCCTTCCCGAGCCCAGATGCTCGGCCCACTTTGAGGAAAGTCGATCATCGCGTCGAGCTCGTCGTTTTGAGTGAGTTTTACTCACTAATGCTTTCTTAGTGTACTAATTATACTTAAAGGTTGATTAGTGCTAATTACGTGTAATTAGGTGGTTAGATTATAATTGATTAGTGATTTTTAGTTAATTGATTTGCTTATTAGTTGTGTGATTAGTGTAATTAGATAGAGAATTACCTATAGTATTTATTGGAAGCTTCTTGGGATGTTTCCCGTCCCTTATCGGGTGTTAATTAAGCAAATCAGGCCTAGGTGGAATTTTTAGGAATTAAATATTAATTTTCGAAATTAATTATTTAATTATTTATTTTCCGGAAATTCAACTGGGATGGCTAGTGACCGAGATTTTATGCTGATGATCGTGACGCAGTCCGTTTATTTAATTAAGCTTCATATTGTGCTAAATTGGAATTATTATGTTTATTTATTAATTTTCAAAATTAATCATTTAATTATTTATTTTCCGGAAATTCAACTGGGATGGCCAATGACCGGAATTTCGTGCTAATTGTTGTGGAGCAGTCCGTTTATTTATTTAAGCTTTAATTCTTGTGGAATTTATTTAATGGTGCATTTTTAAGTTATGTTATTAAATAATGCAATTTTGGCCTTGTGATTGAGAATTGGTCGGGTATCGGTTGTCAGTATCGAAAGTGAGTTGGTAAATCACCTGCAGAATGCATGTGGCTCGGTGAATTGGAATGTCACCTGGGAAAGACACGTGGCTCGATGCTTAGGTATGTCATCTTGGCGAAAATGTAGCCTTAGAGAATGCACGTGGCTCGGAGACTCGGTATGTCTTCCTAGAGAATGCACGTGGCTCGGTGACAGAGTATGATATCGTAGAAAGAGGTCGGGTGGGACCATAAAGCCACTAAATCTTGAGAGAGTCGGGTGGGACCATAAAGCCACTAAATCTTGAAAAGGTCAAGTGGGACCATAAAGCCACTAAATCTTGAAAAGGTCAGGTGGGACCATAAAGCCACTAAATCTTGAAAAGGTCGAGTGGGACCATAAAGCCACTAAATCTTGGAAAGGTCGGGTGGGACCGTAAAGCCACTAGATCCTGAGAGGGTCGGGTGGGACCATAAAGCCACTAAATCTTGAAAGGGTCGGGTGGGACCGTAAAGCCACTAGATCTTGAGAGGGTCGGGTGGGACTGTAAAGCCACTAAATCCAAGGAATTGCTTGGTGTGGGATGAATGACCTAGAAATGATTCGACTGGCTTGTAATCGACTAGGTCGATTGATCGATGATTCGATCTGAGTGTGACTTGATGCGATTCATCGCCTTGGTTTGATGTTGTGAATTGATCGATTGAATGGAAGTGACCGTGAGTGGTCTTGTTGGCGTGTAATCGACTAAGTCGATTAGATCGATGCTTTGATCTGTGATGTCATTGTTTTGGTGCCTATTTGATTTGTGCTAATATGCAGGTGGAATCTGAGGCTAAGGTAAGTCCTCTAACTCATGTTGTGCATAGGTAGCCCTAAGGTGTATTAGTTTACTAATTGGGTCTTAGGAGGTAGAACTTGCTGAGACGTTGTCTCAGTGGTTATTGAATAACCATTTCAGGACATGGATGAGGAGCCTAAGGAGCATGAATCTGATGAGGAGATCCCTGTTGAGGAACCTTAAGAGGAGTACGTGGAGGAGGACCCCAAGGATAACCCCGAGTACGACCCGGATGAGGACTGAGATCCCGTCCTGTCTTGTCAGACCTTGTTTGCATGTGATTAGACGTTAGACCAGAGTTGCGTATATATAGTATTGTAGAATACTATGAGATGCATGTAAAAAGATGTAGATATGAATTTTCAGTAAGAAAAATATATGGCTTGCTTTTCTATCACATTGCTTTATTGTCTGGGGAATTATAACTGTTTCCGTATGTGCATATATAAATGAAAGGGTCGGCGATACATAGTTCTGGGATATCGCAATTTAAAATCGACCAAAAGTAAGGGATGTGTGCGTGCTTGAGGATCGGGGCGTGATAGAAAGCCTACCATAAGAGAAGAGTAGAACCTGGGTCGGCAACCAGTTGCTAGTAATAAGCCAAAGATGAGTTTGATATCTCGGCGGCATGGATGTACTCCAAACGAATGAGGACTAACGAACGACATTTCCTTTGGGTCTCAATAATTCCCAGGCAGACGCAGTAGAGAAGCGCCCTGAGGGATGCTGAATCCATTGGAACCGATCTTCTGGCTGGTTGAACACGGGCAAGGGATCCCACCAGTTGGCCATAATATTGATAACATACCAGCCCATAGGAGTAGAGAAGGCATTAGCAACAGAGGCTACTCGAGAGATGCCTAAACGATAGATGTCCTGATTGGAGAATAGCCAATAGAGCGGTCCATTGGGATGCCACGAATCAAACCAAAATGAAACTGACTGGCCATTTCCAATATCCCATTTAAAATGCTCTTGATAAAGATCACGGAGGTGAAGAAGCTTTTTCCATGCCTAGGAACAATAAGTAGGAATAGGGACCACCCAAAAATTCTTGCAACTTAAAAACGTGGAGTGAATCCACTTACACCAAAGGGATTCCTTGTCCACAAAGAGAATCCAAATATGCTAAAGCATCGAAGCAATATTTTTTTCCTTTAAAGATCGAATTCCAAGGCCTCCTTCCTCTTTCGGGAGACAAACATCACTCCAAGAGACTTTGGCCCCACCCGGACCCATCATTGACCCTTTCCACATAAATTGACGGAAATTTTTCTCAATATGGTCAAGCACTAAGCACAACAAGAAGAACACACTCACCCAGAAAACTTGTATAGAATAAAGCACCGATTTAATGAGCTGAAGTCTACCCGCAAATGACAGAAATCTGTGTGTCCAGGATTGGACACAAGCTGTTATAGCATTCACCAGCGCAACACAATTTGCCTTCCCTAATCTTGCATAAATAACTTGGACTCCAAGTAACGAAAGGGAAAAGATCCAACCTTGAAGCCTAGTCTGTTCAGGATATTACTCCGAAGGCTGGACGATCCACCGGATAGAAATACTTCACTCTTACTTAAATTCAGAATCAGCCCACTCCAATTGGAGAAGGAGTCAGTCCCTGCCTTCAAAAGATCAACGGAAGCCATGCTAGCTTCCAAAAATAGAAGCACATCATCGGCAAAGAAAATATGAGAAAGTCAAGTAGACTTACATCATCAAAAGAAGCCGAAGGTAAGATGGATAGCTTGAATATCCAGTAAACCGATAAAGACTTCCATTACAAGGGTGAATATGTAGGGCGACATTGAATCACCTTGACATATACCCGTACCGCTCATGAAAAAGCCATAAAGTTCACCATTTATGGATATGGAGAATTTGGGGGATCGAATGCATACCATAATACGATCAATAAATTGCTAAGGAAAGCCGAAGGCTTGCGGACATACTTCAATAAAATCCCACTCCACCGTATCGTAAGCCTTCCGAAAATCAACTTTAATAACACATTTAGGCAGGTAGGGATCATGATGGAAGCCATTGAAGAGTTCTTGGGCAAGCAGAATATTATCACTAATGTATCTACCTTTAAGAAAAGCATTTTGAGGCAAGCTAATGATTGAGGGCAGAACACGAGACACGCGATTAGCAATGAGCTTGGTGATGCATTTATATATAGTGTTGCAGCAAGCAATTGGCCGAAAGTCATGGACAATCGAAGCATTATGGATCTTGGGCACTAAGGCAAGAATGGTGGTATTGATTTGTTTCAACAATTCTCCTGATACAAAAAAATCTTTAACTGCCAAGGTTACCGAAGCACCAATAATATCCCACAAATGCTTAAAAAATTCAACATTAAATCCATCGGAGCCACAGGCTTTGCCCACTGCGAGAGAGAAAAGGGTATCCCGAATTTCCAAGTCCGAGATAGGACTAGATAAGAAACGCACGTGATCCTCATCTAGAGAGTGTTTTAACACCGCACGGATCTCCTCCTTAGATGGACGAACCATAGGAGTAGAAGCAGCAAATAATTCACGAAAATGATCAACAAACATGTTCTGAACTTCAGAAGGATCCGAAATAGTTACATCCCCATTAGTCAGCAAAATTATTTTATTCTGGAGGTGCCTCTTGTTTACCGTGTGATAAAAAAAATCGGTATTAAGATCTCCATCTTTCAGCCAACGCACTCTAGATTTATGTCTATAAAATGATTCCTCTTGAAGGTGCAAGTTTGAGAAGGCTTGGATATGTTGTTTTTCTGTTTCAGCAAGTTGAGGATTCAAATGATCAGACTGCATAGTATCTTGGGTAGACTGGAGAGCACGTCTAGCCTCAGCTGTCCTCATAGATAGATTCGAAAATGACTCCCTATTAAGCTTCTTCAGTCTACATTTAAGAAGCCGAAGTTTAGAACACAGAATAAACAAAGAAGATCCATAGAATGGAGAAGCCCAAACTTCCGAAACCAATCTGGCAAAGTCCGAATGAGAAGTCCAGAAGTTGAAGAATTTAAACAGCTTGCAAGACTTGGCAACAGGCAAAATTTTAACAACCATAGGATTGTAGTCCGAGATGCCCGGAGCTAAAAAAGTGGCTTCCGAGAAAAAGAACTCAGAGTTCCAACGGGTATTAACCAACACTCTATCTATTTTCCTTTGTTTCCGATTGAAACCCGAAGATGTAGCCCATGTGAATCTATGACCAATGTATCGAAGATCATCCAGACAGCCTGAATAAGGCATTCCCTAAAATCATGAAAGGCAGGAATCCAAGTATTAGAGCTACCAACCCTATCTGAGGGGTCTCTAATTGCATTAAAGTCCCCAACAACAATCCAGCGAGAAGCAACATGGAGAACGCTGGTTTGAATTAGATCATCCCATAGAGGTCGTCTTGAAGTAAAATAGTGTTCTGCATAAACAACCGACAGAAACAGAGCCTTACTAGAAGCCAGCCAAATTAATCTACCATGAGCAGCTTGATCAAAAGAGGCATTAACCAAAAAAGCTACCTCTTGGAAATTCCACCCCACCCAAATTCTCCCCTTATGGGAGTGATTATAATTGTTAGTCTAATTCCACCCAGGTAATAAAACAAAGGCAACCAAATTGAAAGTAGCAAAAGAAATTTTGGTTTCTACAATTCCAACACAGCAGAGTTTGTTGGATTGTACAAAATTCCTGATTTTAGCTTGTCTAACAGGGTCACCAAGGCCCCTTATATTCCATATTCCTATAAACATGAAAATAAAGATAGAGGATGGTAAGGATACACTACTGACGTTTGGGAGGCTTCTTCCTATTTGTCTCCTGGTTAGGAGGAGCATTCGAATGAGTCGCCATAACAGATACTTTAGGAGTGTTCTTCTAGCTGGAGAGGGCCTTCAATCCAGACTGTGGATCATCACGATGGCTTGGTGCAATAGAGACAGGATCCTCATCATCACTACTGCTACTAACTGCACTAGCCTTATTTTCTAAGTCTTCCTCAGAAGAAAGGGTCATCGTCGAGGAAATTTCAGGGTTAGAAACCACTAAAGCCATTGAAAAATGAAGTTCCAGCGGCACCAGATTTCAAGCTATCTTGCTCATTTTGGATTGAACCAGACACAGGAGGGTGGGACAAGTCCTCTTTCGATTTAAATTTCAAAGCCGAGATGGGGGGTGGAGACCACCTTCTCTTTTTGCCCCGTTTGTTGCCTTTTCTTCCTATTTATAACCCATTTCCATCCATGGAGCTAATCATCCGAGACTCCATTCAGGTACTATGAAGGAGCAGGATCCGAAGGAACAGCAGTGGGCGTAGCAAAAGCAAGAGGCTGCTTGGGAGCCTCCTTCGCTAGACAATTGTGGCCGAAAGCGCAACATTTTGAACAAGAATTAGGTCTCCATTCATAGAGAACCAGAACATAAAATGCTTCATCATCCACCAATACCCCAGCCTCCTCACATCTTTCCAATTTTGCAAATATTTCTACACATACTCTAGCAAATAAAAGGCGTTTCATTTTCTCAATCAATGGATCCACATAAAGAGACCTACCTACTGCACTTGCTATTTCGCTAATACCCAAGGCAAACTAGTAAGCAAAGAAGATGTTCTTTAGCCGGATCCATATCGGAACTATAGATTGAAGGTCCTTCTTCAGCTCTAGGGTGTGGTGCCACTGCTTGAGCACAAGAGGAACTCTGGTCACAGTTAAGTGTCCTTCATCGAGAATCTTCCTCTTAAATTCATTATCAGGTATGATGAAAAAATAAAATCCATCATCATTAGCTAACACTTCCGTTAAATGAGATCCTCAAGCTTGCTTCAAAGTTGTTTATGTTATCTTAAATGGAACATTCTTCCCCATGAAGTATCCCACCAAGCAGCTGTTCCATTTCGGGTCACCAGCATACTTCGCATTCTCATATAAGCGCACAACAGATTTCTTCCCAACCGAAATAGGGGGAGAAAAGTCTAAATCATATCCCTTAGCAGATAAACTAGCAACATTAACCCAGGAACGAGTCTGCGGGGCTTTTGATCTGTCACGATTCGAGGCACCAGGCCCCCTCACATCAGGGCCTCGAGAGGCATACCGAACACGGCTTCGGCTACGACCATGGGTAGCCTGAGGCTCGCCTTTAGCGCGGCCCAAAAGGTCGCTACTAGACGAAGCCATAAGACGAACAAGAACGAAAATGGGAAACAGAAGTCGCACCAGAACCCTAACAAAGATCAACGAGAACCAACGATTCGGGCCATACTAGGAGAAATGCTTCGGTCAGATTTTGAGGAGGGTAGAGGCGAGGCTCTCCACCAAAAATCGCTTCCAACGGCCGGCTGTAGTGACTGTAGCAGCTTAAAGACCATAATCAGATTAACAGTGTGTCTGTCGCCCAGTAGAGAAGATTTGTGAACAGTAACCCGAGAAATCCGAAAATGGCAAAATTACATATATATATATATATATATATATATATATATATATATATATATATTACTTTCGCAATTGTTTTTTTTTTTTTTTTTTGGTAAAGGTAAGATATTAATAGATTTTGCATAAAATTACAAGGAGGGATGCCGGGCACCAACAAAACAAACACTGAAATAGACAGAAGTCGGGAAAGAATGTAGGGGTGCCTTGGGATCTAGAGGAACAACAAAGAAAGCCCTAAACAACAAAGACTAAACTAAGACTGAACGACCCTCCATCATTGAAAGATAGACGGACTCAAGTCCCAGCTCTATTGCAACCTTCTATTCTTCGGGGTATCC
Organism: Eucalyptus grandis; assembly: GCF_016545825.1. Classification (NCBI taxonomy): domain Eukaryota; kingdom Viridiplantae; phylum Streptophyta; class Magnoliopsida; order Myrtales; family Myrtaceae; genus Eucalyptus; species Eucalyptus grandis. The sequence goes on from NC_052613.1 coordinate 21,508,538, forward strand.
ATGATATGCTTGAAAGTCGATGCTTTGTCTTTAATTGCCTTCTGGAGATGCATCTTCATCGCCGGGAGGAAAAGAGTCTGATTCCGGAAGATGATATTATTACGTTCTTTCCATATGATATAGCAAAGGGCTCCAAAGTTAAACCGAGCCAGAGAGTGATAAAAGCTCCTATCCGAAAAGCGCTTAAACGCCCAATCAAGGTTCTCACGCCAAGATTTGTTCCGCCATAAGATATTAAACTTAGCAGCCCAGAAAGAGGTGAGATTACCCGGGATTGGGCACGCAAAGAAGAGATGGTCCACCGAATCAGGCCTGCATGAGCAGAACGGACAGACAGCTGCTAGAATTCTAGCATAGGCGAAGAGCAAAACCTAAGTTGGCAACCTGTTACGGGTGATAAGCCACAAATGGGTTTGGTATCTCGGTGGTATGGAGGAGCTCCACACAAACGAGGACCAAGGCACAACATTTCCTTTGGGTCTTAATAGCTCCCAAGCAGACGTCGTGGAGAATCGCCCCGAGGGATGCCGAATCCATTGGAATCGGTCTTCTAGCTGGTTGAACTCAGGAAGGAGATCCCACCAGTTAACCAAAATATTAATAACATACCAGCCCAAGGGTGTAGAGAAAGCACATGCTACTGAAGCAACCCGAGCGATGCCTGAACGATAGATTTCCTGGTTGGAAAATAGTCGATTGAGAGGTCCATTTTGGTGCCACGGATCAAACCAGAACGAAACAGACCTGCCATTGCCTATCTTCCATCTAAAATGCTGCTGATACATGTCACGCAGGCGGAGGAGCTTTTTTCAAGCCCAAGAACAATAAGTAGGAATAGAAGTTACCCAGAAATTCTTGCAATTTAAAAAGGTGGAGTGGATCCACTTACACCAAAGGGATTCTTTGTCCGAAAAGAGCTTCCATATGTGCTTAAGCATCAAGGCAATATTGTTTTCCTTCAAAGTACAAATTCCGAGCCCTCCCTCCTCTCTCGAGAGGCATACATCGCTCCAAGCCACTTTGGCGCCACCCGGACCCATCATCGGTCCCCTCCATAGGAATTGGCGGAGTATTTTCTCTATACGATCAAGCACAGCACATGGCAGAAAAAATACGCTCGCCCAAAAGACATGAATAGAATAGAGCACGGACTTTATGAGCTGAAGTCTACCAGCAAACAACAAGAATCTATGAGTCCAAGATTGGACTCGAGCTGTTATTGCATTAACCAGCGTTACACAATCCGCCTTCCCTAGTCTTGCGAAAATAATAGGGACTCCAAGATACCGAAAGGGAAGGGAGCCAACTTGGAATCCTAGCTTGTTCAAGATATCATTCCAAAGGTCGGGCGATCCGCCGGATAAAAAAACTTCACTCATATTCATATTCGGCACCAATCCACTCCAGTTGGAAAATGTGTCAATTCTTGCCTTCAAAAGATTAATAGACGCCAAACTAGCTTCCGAGAATAAGAGGACATCATCAGCAAAGAACAGATGGGAGAGTTTAACCGATTTACATCTCCAGAAGAAGCCGAAATCATGGCAGCTGGTCTGAATATCCAATAATCCAGTAAAAACTTCCATCACAAGAGTGAATATGTAGGGAGACATTGGGTCCCCTTGTCGGATACCCCTCCCACTAGCAAAGAATCCATGAAGCTCCCCATTCAATGATATAGAGAATTTAGGGGATTAGATACAAGTCATAATACGATCAATGAATACTTGAGGAAACTTGAAAGCTTGTAGACAGGCTTCAATGAATTCCCAATTTGCTGTATCATAAGTCTTTCTAAAGTCGACCTTGATGACACATTTAGCCCGATATGGATCATGTTGGAAACCACTAAATAGCTCTTAGGCAAGCAAGATGTTATCACTAATGTGTCTACCCTTAACAAACGCATTTTGGGGTAAACTAATGATAGAGGGCAGAATATGGGATAAGCGATTGGCAATGAGCTTAGTGATACATTTATATATAGTATTGCAGCACACAATTGGCCCGAAATCGTGAACAGTCAAGGCATTGGGGATCTTGGGCATTAGGGCAATAATGGTGGTATTTATTTGCTTCAACAAATACTTGAATCTGATGTTTTTCTGTTTCGGCAAAAAGAGAATTCCGAGGATCAACTTGCATTGCATCTTGAGTTGCTTGAAGAGCCCGTCTGGCCTCCGCAGTTCTCATAGACAGGTCAGAAAAAGACTCCTTATTGAGCTGTTTCAGCTTGCATTAAAAGAGGTGGAGCTTTGCACAAAGGGTGAACATAGGCGTAACGTGAAAGGGAGATTCCCAGACTTCCGAAACCATTCTAAAGAAATCTGAATGAGTCATCCAAAAATTGAAGAACTTGAACGGCTTGGAAGACTTGGGAACTGGCATAACCTTAATAACCATTGGAGTATGATCCGATATGCCTGGAGCTATAAAAGAGGCTTCCGAGAAGGAAACTTCCGAATTCCAGCGAGCATTGACCAACACCCTATCTATTTTCCTATGTTTACGATTGATCCCCGACGAAGTAGCCCAAGTGTACCTATAACCAATGTAGCGCAGATCATCTAGCCTAGCCTGGACCAGACAATCCCTAAATTCATCAAAAGCAGGGATCCACGCATTAGAGCTACCAATTCTATCCGAAGGGTCTCGAATTGCATTGAAATCTCCAACTACAATCCAGGGCGTAGAGGAAAGAATACCACTGGTTTGTATAAGATCTTCCCACAAAGGCCGTCTTGAAACAAAACGGTGCTCAGCATAAACGACCGACAAAAACAGGACCTTTCTAGAAACCAACCAGAGAAGCCTACCGTGAATAGCTTGCACCGAGGAGGCATTCACCAAAAAATCAACCTCACGGAGGTTCCACCCCACCCAGATTCTCCCCTTATGGGAGTAATTATAATTATTAACCCAACTCCAACCAGGTAATAAAACAGAAGTAACCGAATTAAAAGCAGCAGCAGAAACCTTAGTCTCAACAATTCCAACACAGCAGAGATTATTGGACCTGACAAAATTCCTAATTGCAGCCTGCCTAACGGGGTCATTTAGGCCCCTAATATTCCAAATACCAATGATCATATCAAAAAACAAGGATAGAGGGCAACACTACCGACGTTTGGGGGGCCTCCTCCTATTCAACCCCTTATTAGGAGCACTTGAGGGAGTGACCATAGCAGAAGCCTTAAGAGTGAACTTCTGGATGGGAGGAGCCTTAGAACCAAGTTGAGGATCATCGTGATGGCTTGGCGCAATAGCAACCGGATCCTCTCCCTCACTGCTACTACTGCTAACTGCACTTACATCATCCTTCGAATCTTCCTCAGAAGATTGAGCTACCAAGGCATCACCAGGGTTAGAGACTACTAGAGCCATTGAGTTTCCATCATTTCCTGTTTTCAGGTTATTCTGTTCTTCAGCTATATTATGGATAGACGGATCATCTATCAGCTTAGCCTTTAAAACCGAGATTGGAGGTGTGGATTCCACCTTCTCCTTTTGACCTGAGTGCTGCTTATTCTTCCTATTCGTTACTTGCTTCCAGCCATCTTCTGAGGCAGATGAGTTAGCAGGATTTGCAGTAGGAACAAAAGGTTTTACAGCAGCCGGAGGTTGTTTGGGGTCCTCCTTTGCCAGGCAATTATGTCCAAACGCACAGCATTTCGAACACGAATTTGGTCTCCATTCATAGAGCACCGGCATAGAAAAAGCTTTATCATCCACCAATACTTCAACTTCCTCACATCTCTCCAATTTTGCAGAAATCTCTACACATACTCTAGCAAACGATAGGCGTTTCATTTTATCAGTCAAAGGATCCACATATAATGGCCTCCCTACTGCACTTGCAATTTCGCTGATTCCCGGAGCCGACCAATATGCAAGAGGAATATTCTTTAGACGAATCCAAACTGGAACCTATGATTGGAGATCCTTCTTCAGCTCCATAGGGTGGTGCCATTGTTTAAGCACCAAAGGGACTCTGGCCACTGTTAAGTGGCCTCCATCCAGTATTTTTTTCCTGAATTCATCATCTGGAATGATAAAAAAAATAAAACATGTCATCGTTGGCCAATACTTCCGACAGATGCGAGCCCCATTCCTGTTTCAAAGCCATCTCAGTGATCTTAAACGGCATGTTCTTCGCCACATAGTATCCTACCAGACAGCTATTCCATTTCGGATCTCCGGCGTATTTTGCATTATCAGATAAACACACAACCGATTTCTTCCCAACCGAAATAGGCAGGGCAAAGTCTAACTCATAGCCTTTAGCAGACAGACTAGCAACATTAACCCATGAGTGGGTTTGAGGAACTTTTGATCTATCCCGATTCATGGAATTGGGACATCTTCCATCTCTGCCTCGAGAGGCATATCGCACGTGGCTTCGGCTACAACCATTGGAAGCCTGAGACTTGCCCTTCCCTCGGCCCAAAGGATCGTTACTTGTCGAAGCCATATCACCGAATATGAAAGAACCCACGACACCGCACTAGAACCCTACTACAGATCAATGGGAACCAGCAATACGGACCATGGCAGGGGCAGAGCTTCAGATATATTCCTAGGAGGGAAGAAGCGAGGCTTACCTCCAAAGGTCGCAGCCAATGGATGGCTGAATTGATCCGTTCGATTCAAGGTTAGAATCGGGCCCGATCCACACCAGAACCCTAGCGAAGAACGATGAGATCTCACGATTCAGGCCATGCCTAGCAAAATGCTTCGGTGAGGATTTGAGGGGGGTAGAGGCAAGGCTTCCCTCCAAAAATCTCACATAGTGGATGGCCGAAGCGATCAGAACAGCTCGCAAACCAGAAAACGAGCTACAGTGAATCGGACGCCCAGTAGAGAGCAAATGTGAACAGTAACCCGCGAATCCGAGAATGGCAAAATCATTTACTTTTGCAATTTTTTTTTTTTTTTTTTTTTGGTAAAGCTAAGATTTGTATAGATTTTGCACAAAATACACAGGAAGCCTAGCACCAACAAAATAAACACTCAGAAGGACCAAAGCCACGGGAGAGTGTAAGGGTGCCAAGCGCCAAAAAACAGGCAAGAACTAAGGAACACGGAAACTAAGAAACAAAAGACTAAACTAGAACTAAAAACCCTCCATCACTGAAAGATAGACGGACTCAAGCCCCAGCTCTGTTGCAGTCTTCTATTCCTAGGGTTATCCACAACATTCTTCAGGGTCGACGATTTATCCTTAAAGGCCTTCTGGAGATGCATCTTCATTGCCGGGATGAAAAGAGTCTGATCGCGGAAGATGATGTTGTTATGCTCCTTCGAGATAATATAACAAAGAGCTCTAAAACTAAACCGGGCCATTACATCATAGAAGCTTTTGGTGGAGAAGCGACTAGCTACCCATTCCAAGTTCTCACACCACGGTTTGTTTTGCCATGTAATATTAAACTTCGATGCCCAATGGTCGGCAAGATCATCAGGGACACGACAGGCAAAAAATAAATGATCCACAGAGTCCGGCCTACACAAACATAATGGACAAGTAACATAAGAGAGCCTACCAACCGAAGCGAGCAAGACTTGGGTCGGCAACCTGTTGCAGGTAATAAGCCACAAATGGGATTGATATCTCAACGGCATAGCAAAACTCCAAACAAAGGAAGACCAAGGAACACCGTTTGCTCTGGGCCTGAGAAGATCCCACGCAGATGCTGTAGAGAAACGACCAGAGGGGTGGCGGATCCATTGGATCCGGTCTTCTCGATGGTTGAAGGTAGGAAGGGGATCCCACCAACCAGCAGTAATATTAATGACATACCAGCCCAACGGAGACGAGAAGGCTTCAGCTACAGAAGCAGTCCGGGAAATACCATAACGATATATGTCCTGGTTAGAAAAAACCTTATAGAGCGGTCCATTAGAATGCCACGGATCAAACCAAAAAGAAACAGTTCAACCATTACCGATATCCCATCTAAAATGCGGCTGATAGAAGTCCCAAAGCCGGAGAAGTTTTTTCCAAGCCCAGGAACAAAAAGTCGGAATAGGGACCACCCAGAAGTTCTTGCGATTTAAAAAAGTGGAGTAAATCCACTTGCACCACAGGGATTCTTTATCCGAGAAGAGAATCCAAATATGTTTGAGCATCAAGGCAATGTTATTCTCCTTTAAAGACCTTATCCCAAGCCCACCTTCCTCCCTCGGTAAGCATACATCAATCCAAGAGACTCTAGCTCCCCCGGTACCCATCATAAGTCATTTCCACAGAAATTGACGAAAAATTCTTTCAATACGATCTAGCACAGCACAAAGCAAGAAAAATACACTTGCCCAATACACTTGAATAGAGTGGAGAACTAACTTTATAAGCTGGATTCTACCGGCAAACGACAAAAATCTGTGCGTCCAAGATTGGACACGCGCTGTAATTGCATTTACCAAAGCCACACAATCCGCCTTTGCTAATCTTGAGGAAATCACAGGGATTCCAAGATACCGAAAGGGAGAGTACCAACCGGAATCCCAGCTTGTTGACGATGTCATTGCGAGAGTAGGCGATCCACCGGATAGATATACCTCACTTTTAGTCAGATTCAGCTCCAAACCGCTCCAACTAGAGAAGGAGTTAATGCTAGCTTTCAATAGGTCTACCGAGGCAATGCTTGCTTCAGAAAATAACAGCACATCATCGGCAAAGAATAAGTGGGAAAGCTTGGTGGATTTACATCTCCAAAAGAACCGAAACAAGGGATGGCTTGTTTGGATATCCAGCAAACCGGTAAATACTTCCATTACTAAGGTGAAAATATAGGGTGACATTGGATCTCCTTGACGTATACCTCTCCCACTTCCGAAAAATCCATGGAGCTCACCATTCAAGGATATGGAAAATTTCGGAGATTTAATGCATATCATAATTCGATCTATGAAAATCTGGGGGAATCCGAACGCTTGCATACACACTTCAATGAATTCCCAACACACCGTGTCATACGCCTTTCGAAAGTCCACTTTGATAGCACATTTGGCCCAGTATGAGTCATGATGGAAACCACTAAAAAGCTTTTGGGCGAGCAAAATATTGTCACTGATATGCCTCCCCTTGACAAAAGCACTTTGGGGAAGACTAATGATACTAGGCAGCACATGAGACATCTGGTTTGCAATGAGTTTAGTAATGCATTTATATATGGTGTTGCAACAAGCAATTGGCCGAAAATCATGGACAGTTGAAGCATTAGGGATTTTGGGCACTAAAGCAAGAATGGTAGCATTAATCTGTTTCAATAACTCACCTGTTTCAAAGAAATCTCGCAATACCAGCAATACGGAAGCACCAACAATATCCCAAGAATGCTTGAAAAATTCAACGTTAAAGCCATATGGCCCAGGGGCTTTGCCTACCGCAAGAGAGAAAAGAGTATCCTTGATTTCCATATCCGAAATAGGTCTAGATAAATAACATACCTGTTCTGCATTGAGCGAATGTTTAAGGACCGCCCGAATCTCTTCCCTCGTTGGACAAGCCGAGGGACGGGAAGCAGCCAAAAGATCGCGGAAGTGATCGACAAATAACTTTTGAACTTCTGCCGACTCGGAGGTCGTGACATCTCCATTAGTCAATGAGATAATTCTATTTTGAAGCTGCCTCCTTTTCACTACTTGGTGAAAGAACTTAGTATTTAGGTGCCCATCTTTCAACCACCGAACTCTAGACTTTTGACGATAGAACGATTCCTCTTGAAGCCTTAACACCGAAAAGGCTTGAATCTGCAGCTTTTCAGTCTCAGCAAGGGAAGGATTCATAGGATCAGCTTGAATAGCATCTTGAGTAACCCAAAGGACCCGTCTAGCTTCCGCAATTCTGACCGATAATTCCGAGAAGGAATCCTTATTAAGCTACTTGAGTCTGCATTTGAGGAGGCGAAGCTTGGCACATAAAATGAACATAGGCGAACCATAAATGGAGGAAGCCCACACTTCCGAAACCAGACTAGTAAAGTCCAGGTGAGACATCAAGTAGTTGAAGAATTTAAACGGTTTGGATGACCTGGGGACAGGCATGATTTTAACCACCATCGAAGTGTGGTCCGAAATGATAGGAGCTAAAAAAGAGGCTTCCGAGAAGGAAAACTCAGAGTTCCACTGGGCATTAACAAGGACCCTATCAATTTTTCTTTGCTTACGATTGGACCCAGAAGAAGTAGCCCAAGTATACCTATAGCCAGTGTACCGAAGATCATCCAAACCAGCCTGAACAAGGCAATCTCTCAACTCATCAAAAGCGGGGATCCAAGCATTAGAACTACCGATCCTATCGGAGGGATCACGGATAGCATTAAAGTCACCAGCAATGATCCACGGCGAAGAAGAAAGCAATCCACTAGTTTGAGTGAGATCCTCCCACAGCAGCCGTCTCAAAACAAAGCTGTGTTCCGCATAAATAACCGAGAGAAATAACGATTTACCAAAAGCGAGCCAAGTAAGGCTACCATGAATAGCTTGCACCGAGGAGGCATTAACCAAAAAAGCAACCTCCCGGGGGTTCCAGCCCACCCAAATTCTCCCCTTATGAGAGTGATTATAATTATTAGACCAATTCCAACTCGGAAGTAAAACAGAGGTAACTGCATTAAAAGCAGCGTGGGAGATCTTCGTCTCGACAATTCCCACACAACAGAGATTGTTAGTCCTAACAAAAGTCCTAATTCCAGCCTGTCTAATGGGGTCCCCAAGGCCCCTAATATTCCATATACCGATAATCATAACAAAAAACAGGGGACAAGCGGGAGAGTTACCGACGTCTAGGGGGCTTCCTCCTATTCGTCCCTTTGCAAGAGGCAATAGAAGGGGTGTCCATAGAGCTTCCTTTTTGGCCATCCTTCGAGGGGGTGGCCACAGCAGATATATGAGCTTCTTGTTGGCTAAAGGGAGTATCATGAGGGTCTTGGCTCTGCACCGCAGGAACTAGGTCTTCTTCCTCTTCACTGCTACTACTGACCGCACTCACATCTTCCTCTGAGGATGGGATCAAAGTGGAATCAGTATCCTGCACCACTAGGGCCATTGACGGACTTGCATTTGCCGCTTCCATCATGATTTGCTCATTCTGAGCGTCAACTACCGAAGAGGACGGAACTAGTTCCGCAGCAGCATTAGCTTTCAATGCTGAGATAGGCGGAGTGGAATCCACCTTTTGTCCCCGTTGATGATTCTTCTTCCTATTCAATACTTGCTTCCAACCCATGAGTTGATCCGGCTCCTCATTCCCGGGGGGAACAGCCGATTTTGCAGCACTAGAAGGGGGCTCCACAGATACAGGGGTTTGTTTGGGGATCTCTTTAGCCAAGCAATTATGGCCAAACGCACAACACTTCATACAAGAATTTGGTCTCCATTCATACAAGACCTGAACAGAGAAAACCTTCTCATCCACCCATACCTCAACCTCCTCATTCCTTTCTAGTTTTGCCGAGATTTCTACACACACTCGAGCAAATGACAGACGCTTCATTTTCTCAGTTAGAGGATCAACATACAGAGGCTTCCCTACTGCACTAGCAATCTCACTAATGCCAGGGGCTGACCAATACGCGAATGGTATATCTTTCAGACGAATCCAAACAGGGACCGTCGACTGGAGCTCTTTTTTCAACTCCATATCCTTATGCCATTATTTCAGGACTAGAGGAACTCTAGCCACCGTTATGTGACCTTCATCCAACACCTTCCTCCTGAATTCATTATCCGGGATAATAAAGAAGTAGAATCCATCATCATTAGCTAGGAATTCTGATAAATGGGAGCCCCAAGTCTGTTTCAAAGCCGTTTCTATGATTCTAAACGGTACATTCTTTCCTACATAGTACCCAACCAGACAATTATTCCATTTTGGATCCCTTGCACACCCAGCATTATCCGATAACCGCACAACAGACTTCTTTCCAACAGATACAGGAGGTGCAAAGTCTAGTTCATAGCCTTTCGCAGACAAGCTTGCAACATTAGCCCATGACCGGGTCTGTGAGGCTTTAGATCGACCTATGTTCAACATATCAGGACGCTTTCCTTCACGGCCTCGAGAGGCATTCCTAGCACGACTACAACTATGCCCATTGGTAGTTTGCGGCCTGCCCTTTCTCGGCCCCATTGGATCAGAGGATGATGCCATCAATTCAAGACAAAACGAAACGGAGAACTCGCACAGGCACCAGAACACAGATCACCGATTATACCACAAACAAGCCATAGCAGGATTAGCTATTTGAAGGAGGTATATACAGCACTTACCTCCAGAAATCGCTACTAACCGCCGGTCGAGGAATTCGACTCAGCTCAAACAACAGAAACGAAGCAGAATCGCACCAGAACCCTATCCACGAACAAGAGATTCAATGATCCAGAGTATACCAGCTGATTCGCTTCGGTCAGTCTTTGAGGAGGATAAAGGCGCACCTTCCCTCCAAAAATCACAGCTAACTGATGGCCAGATGGATCGCAACAGCTCGGACACCAGAAGCGAAACTAGGTCACACCAGAACCCTACTCGCGAACGATGAGATCCATAGATTCGAGCCAAACCAGACGAATCGCTTCGGTGAGGATTTGAGGAGGGTAGAGGCGAGCCTTCCCACCGAAAATCGCGCCTAACGAATGGTCGAATGGATCGCAACAGCTCACAACACATAACCGGAGCTACAGTGAAGCAGTCGCCCGGTAGAGAGAGTGCATGAATAGTACCCCGCAAATCTGAAAATGGCAAAATCATACTTTTGCAATTGTTTTTTTTTTTTGTAAAGGTAAGAAATGTATAGATTTTGCAGAAGATTACAAGGGGGGGATGCCAGGCACCAACAAAATGATCACTCAAGAAGACAAGAGTCAAGGAAGAGTGAGGGGGTGCCTTGGGATCCAACGAACAACACAAAAAGACCCTAAACAACACAGGCTAAGCCAAAACCGAACAACCCTCCATCATCCATAGTGAAAGATAGAAGGACTCAAGTCCCAGCTCTGTTGCAGCCTTCTGTTCTTCGGGGTATCCTGCACACACTTGAAAGTCGATGCTTTATCTTTGATTGCCTTCTGGAGATGCATCTTCATCACCAGGAGGAAAATAGTCTGATTCCGAAAAATGATATTGTTCCGCTTCTTCTAGATGATATAATAAAGGGCTCCAAAACCAAACCGAGCCAGGGAATGATAGAAGCTCCTATCCGAGAATCGCTTGGACGCCCAATCAAGGTTCTCACGCCAGGATTTGTTTCGCCACAACAAGTTAAACTTAGCAGCCCAGAAGGAGGCGAGATTACCCGGAGTTTGGCATACGAAGAAGAGGTGGTCCACCGAATCGGGCCTGCATAAGCAAAACGGGCAAAGAGCTGCTGGAATCCTAGCATAGGAGAAGAGCAGAACCTGCGTTGGGAGCCTATTACGGGTGATAAGCCACAAATGGGTTTGGTATCTCAGAGGCATGGAAGAGTTCCACACGAAGGAGGACCAGGGCACGGCATTTCCTTTGGGTCTCAATAATTCCCAAGCATACGCAATTGAGAAGCGCCCCGAGGGGTGCCGAATCCATTGGAAGCAGTCCGCTTGTTGGTTGAACTCGGGGAGGGGTTCCCACCAATTGGCCATAATATTAATCACATACCAGCCCAAGGGCGAAGAGAAAGCATCGGCTATAGAAGCAACCCGAGGAATGCCCAAACGGTATATTTCCTGGTTGGAAAAAAGGCGGTTAAGCGGGCCATTGTCATGCCACAAATCAAACCAAAACGATACAGATCTGCCATTGCCAATCCTCCATCTAAAATGCTGCTGATAAACACCACGAAGGCGAATGAGCTTTTTCCAAGCCCAAGAGCAATAAGTCGGGATCGGAATTATCCAGAAATTCTTACTGTTTAAGAAGGTGGAGTGAATCCATTTACACCACAGGGATTCTTTGTCCGAGAAAAGCTTCCAAATGTCCTTAAGCATCAATGCAGTTTTATTTTCCCTTAAGGTACGAATACCGAGCCCTCCCTCCTCTCTCGGGAGGCATACATCAGACCAGGCCACTTTGGCCCCTCCCGGACCCATCATAGGCCCCTTCCATAGGAATTGGCGGAGGATTTTCTCAATATTATCCAACACAGCACATGGTAAAAAGAAAACGCTTGCCGAGAAGACTTGAATAGAGTAGAGAACAGATTTAATGAGCTGAAGTCTACCAGCAAACGAAAGGAATCTATGGGTCCGAGATTGGACATGGGCTGCTATTGCATTAACCAGCATTACACAATCAACCTTGCCTAGCCTCGCGGATATGACCGGGACTCCAAGATACCGAAAGGGGAGAGAACCAACCTGAAATTCAAGCTTGTTCAAGATATCATTTCGAAGGCGAGACAATCCGCCGGATAGAAACACTTCACTCTTATTCAGATTCGGCTCCAGGCCACTCCAGTTGGAAAAAGAGTCAATTCCTGCCTTCAGGAGATCAATAGAAGGCAAACTAGCTTCCGAGAATAGGAGGACATCATCCGCAAAGAACAAGTGGGAGAGCTTGGTCGATTTACATCTCCAGAAAAAACCGAACTCAGGTCTGCCGGTCTGAATATCCAGTAATCTAGAAAAGACTTCCATCACAAGAGTGAATACGTAAGGAGACATTAGGTCACCTTGACGGATACCCCTCCTACTTGCAAATAATCCATGAAGCTCCCCATTTAAGGACACCGAAAATTTAGGGGACCGAACACAACTCATAATTCGGTTAATAAAAAGCTAAGGAAACCCGAATGCATGTAGACAGGCTTCAATGAATTCCCAGCTAACCGTATCATATGCCTTCCTAAGATCGACCTTGATTACACATTTAGGCCGATAAGGATCATGCTGGAATCCACTGAATAACTCTTGGGCAAGTAAAATGTTATCACTAATATGCCTACCCTTCACGAATACGTTTTGCGGCAAACTAATGATGGATGGCAGCACACGGGATAGGCGATTACCAATAAGCTTAGTGATACATTTATAAATGGTGTTACAACATGCAATTGGCCTGAAGTCATGAACAGTCGAGGCATTAGGGACCTTAGGCACTAGGACAATAATGGTGGTATTGATTTGCTTTAACAGCTCTCCTCTTACGAAGAAATCTTTAACAGCCAAGATAACCGAAGCACCAACAATATCCCAGGAGTGTTTAAAGAATTCAACATTGAAGCCATCAGGCCCGGGGGCTTTACCCGTAGCAAGATCAATACCACCATTATTGCCTTAGTGCCCAAGGTCCCTAATGCCTCGACTGTTCATGACTTCAGGCCAATTGCATGTTGTAACACCATATATAAATGTATCACTAAGCTTATTGCTAATCACCTATCTCGTGTGCTGCCATCTATCATTAGTTTGCCGCAAAACGCATTCGTGAAGGGCATTAGTTTGCCGCAAAACGCATTCGTGAAGGGTAGGCATATCAATGATAACATTTTACTTGCCCAAGAGTTATTCAGTGGATTCCAGCATGATCCTTATCGGCCTAAATGTGTAATCAAGGTCGATTTTAGGAAGGCATATGATACGGTTAGCTGGGAATTCATTGAAGCTTGTCTACAAGCATTCGGGTTTCCTCAGCAGTTTATTAATCGAATTATGAGTTGTGTTCGGTCCCCTAAATTTTCGGTGTCCTTAAACGAGGAGCTTCATGGATTCTTTGCAAGTAGAAAGGGTGTCCGTCAAGGTGACTCAATGTCTCCTTACCTATTCACTCTTGTAATGGAAGTCTTTTCTGGATTACTGGATATTCAGACCGGCAGACCTGATTTCGATTTTTTCTGGAGATGTAAATCCACCAAACTCTCCCACCTGTTCTTTGCGGATGATGTCCTCCTATTCTCGGAAGCTAGCTTACCTTCTATTGATCTCTTGAAGGCAGGAATTGACTCATTCTCCAACTCGAGTGGGTTGGAGCCGAATTTGAATAAGAGTGAAGTGTTTCTATCCGGCGGATCGTCTCGCCTTCGAAATGATATCTTGAACAAGCTTGGATTCCAGGTTGGTTCTCTCCCCTTTCGGTACCTTGGAGTCCCGGTCATATCCGCGAGGCTAGGCAAGGCTGATTGTGTAATGCTGGTTAATGCAATAACAGCCCGTGTCCAGTCTTCGACCCATAGATTCCTTTCGTTTGCTAGTAGACTTCAGCTCATTAAATCTGTTCTCTACTCTATTCAAGTCTTCTCGGCAAGCATTTTCTTTTTACCATGTGCTGTGTTGGATAATAATGAGAAAATCCTCCGCCAATTCCTATGGAAGGGGCCTATGATGGGTCTGGGAGGGGCCAAAGTCGCCTGGTCTGATGTATGCCTCCCGAGAGAAGAGGGAGGGGTCGGTATTCGTACCTTAAAGGAGAATAAAACTGCATTGATGCTTAAGCACATTTGGAAGCTTTTCTCAAACAAAGAATCCCTGTGGTGTAAATGGATCCACTCCACCTTCTTAAACCGTAAGAGTTTCTGGATAATTCCGATTCCGACTTATTGCTCTTGGGCTTGGAAAAAGCTCATTCGTCTTCGTTATGTTTATCAGCAGCATTTTAGATGGAGGATTGACAATGGCAGGTCTGTTTCGTTCTGGTTTGATCCGTGGCATGAGAATGGCCCGCTCAACCGCCTTTTCTCCAACCAGGAAATATACCGTTCGGGCATCCCTCGGGTTGCCTCATTAGCCGATGCTTTCTCTTCGCCTATGGGCTAGTATGTGATTAATATTATGGCCAATTGGTGGGAACCCCTTCCTGAGTTCAACCAACAAGCGGACTACTTTCAGTGGATTCGGCACCCCTCGGGGCGCTTCTCAACTGCGTCTGCTTGGGAATTATTTAGACCCAAAGGAAATGCCGTGCCCTGGTCCTCTTTCGTGTGGAACTCTTCCATGCCTCTGAGATACCAAATCCATTTGTGGCTTATCACCCGTAATAGGCTCCAAACGCAGGTTCTGCTCTTCTCCTATGCTAGGATTCCAGTAGCTCTCTGCCCGTTTTGCTTATGCAGGCCCGATTCGTTGGACCACCTCTTTTTTGCATGCCAAACTCCGGGTAATCTCGCCTCCTTCTAGGCTACTAAGTTTAACATTTTGTGACGAAACAAATCCTGGCGTGAGAACCTTGATTGGGCGTCCAAGCGCTTCTCGGATAGGAGCTTCTATCATTCTCTGGCTCGGTTTGGCTTTGGAGCCTTTTGTTATATCATCTGGAAAGAGCGTAACAATATCATCTTTCAGAATCAGACTCTTTTCCTCCCGGCGATGAAGATGCATCTCCAGAAGGCAATCAAAGACAAAGCATCAACTTTCAAGCGTGTGCAGGATATCCCGAAGAACAGAAGGCTGCAACAGAGCTGGGACTTGAGTCCTTCTATCTTTCATTGATGGATAATGGAGGGTTGTTCGGTTTTAGCTTAGCCTGTGTTGTTTAGGGTCTTTTTGTGTTGTTCGTTGGATCCCAAGGCACCCCCTCACTATTCCTCGACTCATGTCTTCTTGAGTGATCGTTTTATTGGTACCTGGCATCCCCCCCTTATATTCTTCTGCAAAATCTATACATTTCTTACCTTTACCAAAAAAAAACCAATTGCGAAAGTAACCACCGACCTTGGTGGCTCCGCTAGATAAGAAATCTCAACCTTGGGGGAAAGGTCGAGGGGTCAAACCCCAGGGGAAGCATCGGCGACTTAAGCGTAATGTCGGGGTGGTGGATCCTCCGCTAGCATCACTTTAGGGTTTACTTGGCGGCTATGTACCGCTGCAAGGCGATGAACGGCTAACGGGGTTCCCTGGTATCAAAAAAAAAACAAAAAAACAATTGCGAAAGTAGGGATTTTGCCATTCTAGGATTCGCGGGTTACTGTTCACATTCACTCTCTACCGGGCAACTACTTTACTGTTGCTTTGTTTCTAGTGTGAGCTGTTGCGATCACTTCAGCCATCCATTTGGCGCGATTTTTTGAGGGAAGCCTCGCCTCTACCCTCCTCAAATCCTATCCAAAGCATTTCATCTGGAGTGGCTTGAATCGTTGAATCTCATTGTTCGATTTTAGGGTTCTAGTGCGACTCTGGTTCGTGTTTGGGGATTGAGTTGATTTGAACTCCTCGGCCGACCATTAGCAGCGATTTTTGGAGGTGAGTCTCGCATCTTCCCTCCTTGTAATCTATCTGAAGCTTGGCTCTTACTATGGCCTGTATTGTTGGACTTCGTTGATCCGCACTCGGGTTCTGGTGCGAATATTTTGTTTTGGTTCTGCCTCGAATTTATGGCCTCGTCTAGCAATGATCCATTGGGACGGGGGAAAGGCAAGCCTCAGGCTACCAATGGGCGTAGTCGAAGTTGTGCTAGATATGCCTCTCGAGGCCGTGATGTAAGGCGTACCGATACTCTGAACAGGGATAAATCCAAAGCTCCACAAACCCGATCATAGGTAAATGTTGCTAGCTTGTCCGCCAAAGGCTATGACTTAGATTTTGCTCCCCATGTGGCGGTTGGGAAGAAATCTGTTGTTCATCTATCTGATAATGCAAGATATGCAGGAGATCTGAAATGAAACAACTGTCTGGTTGGTTATTTTGTGGGAAACAATGTGCCGTTTAAAATTACTGAGACGGCTTTGAAACAAGCTTAGGGCTTTCATCTGTCGGAAGTCCTAGCTAACGATGATGGGTTTTACTTCTTTATCATTCCTGACAATGAATTCAGGAGGAAGATCTTAGATGAAAGCCACCTAACTGTGGCCAGAGTGCCTCTGGTTCTCAAACAATGGCACCGCAACATGGAGTTGAAGAAAGACCTCCAATCTTCTGTCCCAGTATGGATTCGCCTAAAGAGCATTCCCTTCGCATATCGGTCTGCATAAGTGAGATTGCTAGTGTAGTAGGTAGGCCTATATATGTTGACCATTTGACTAAGAAAATGAAGCTCCTATCATTTGCTAGAGTTTGTGTGGAAATCTCTGCAAAATTGGAAAGGTGCGAAGAGATTGAAGTATGGGTGAATGATGAGGCATTCTCGATTCCGGTCCTCTATGAATGGAGACCAAATTCGTGCATGAAATGCTGTGCATTTGGCCATAACTGTTTGGCGAAGGAGAGTCCCAAACAACCCCATGTATCTACTATGCCCTCCACTGTTGCTGCTAAGCCTATTACTCCTGTGAATGAGGAGTCAGAAGATCAACTTAATGGCTGGAAACAGGTATCAAATAGGAAGAAAAAGCAACATTCGGGACAAAATGAAAAGGGGGAGATCACTCCTCCAATCTCGGCTTTGAAAGCCAAGTCAACAGCTGATTTACCCCCATTCCCTTCGGCAACTGAAGTTCAGAATAACCAAAGTAGGTTGGAATTTGGAAATGCGGAACCTTCGATGGCTCTAGTGGTGTCGAACACTGGAAATGCCGTGACTATGGCCCCTTCTTCAAAGGAAGATTCAGATGAGGAAGTGAGTGTGGTTAGCAGTAGCAATGATGAGGAAGAGGATCTGGTCTCTGCTGAGCCAAACTAACGAGGTGAGCCTCGGGCTGGCCTAAAGGCTCCCTCAGATCAGAAAAACATCCCTGGAGATGCAGTGGTCACTCCTTCAATTGCCGGTCGTAAAAGGACTGATGTGGTTACTCCTTCTATTGCTTCTCACAAAGGGACGAATAGAAGGAGGCTCCCTAAACGTCGATAATGTTCCCTTCTGTCCGCTGTTTTTCTTAATATGTTTATCGGTATATGGAATATTAGGGGCCTTGGTGACCCCATTAGACAAGCTGAAATTAGGAATTTTGTTCAATCCGATAATCTCTGCTATGTGGATATTGTTGAGACGAAAATTTCCCCTGCTGCCTTTAGCTCGGTTGTTTCTGTTTTACTCCCTGGATGGAGTTGGTCTAATAATTATAATTACTCTCATAAATTGAGAATTTTGGTGGGATGGAATCCCCGGAAGGTAGTTTTTTTGGTTAATGCCTCCTCTGTTCAAGTTATTCATGGTAGTCTTGTTTGGCTAACCTCTGGAAAGTCCATGTTTCTTTCAGTTGTTTATGCGGAGCACCGTTTTGTGGTGAGACGGCTTTTGTGGTATGACCTTATTCAAACCAATGGTCTTCGTGCTTCATCGCCCTGGATTATTGATGGTGACTTCAATGCAATTTGTGACCCCTCAAATAGGATCGGTAGCTCTAATTCGTGGATCCCTGCATTTGATGAATTTAGAGTGTCCGGTTCAGGCTGGATTGGACGACCTTCGGTACACTAGTTATAGGTATACTTGGGCGACTTCATCAGGGCCTAACCGAAAGCAACGGAAAATAGATAGGGTGTTGGTCAATGCCCAATGGAATGCTGAATTTTCCTTCTCGGAAGCCGCATTTTTAGCACCGGGCATATCAGACCACACTCTTATGGTTGTTAAAATCATGCCCGTCCCCAAGTCCTCTAAGCCTTTTAAATTCTTCAATTTTTGGATGGCTCACCCAGACTTTACCAAGCTGGTTTCGGAAGTTTGGACTTCTTCCTTTATGGTACGCCTATGTTTACCCTGTGTGCTAAGCTCCGTCTTCTTAAATGCAGACTCAAGCAGCTTAACAGGGAGTCGTTTTCGGATTTATCTATAAGAACTGCAGAGGCCAGACGCGTTCTTCAGTTAACGCAAGATGCTATGCAAGCAGATCCTCTTAATCATTTCCTTGCTGAGACAGAAAAGCAACAGATTCAAGCATTTTCAGAATTGCGGCTTCAACAAGAGTCGTTTTACAGACAAAAATCTAGAGTTCGTTGGTTGAAAGACGGCGACTTGAATACCAAGTTCTTTAACCAAGTAGTGAACATGAGACACCTCCAGAATAGAATCATCTCGGTAACCAATGGGGATGTTACTACCTCGGAGCTTGTGGAAGTTCAAAAGATTTTCGTCAACCATTTTTGAGATCTTCTAGCTGACTCTCCTACCTCGACATGTCCAGCGAAGGAGGAGATTCGGGCGGTGCTTAAGCATTCTCTGGATACAGAGCAGGTGTGTTTCTTATCTAGGCCTATTTCGGATGTGGAAATCAAGGATACTCTCTTCTCTCTTGCTGTGGGTAAAGCTTCCGGGCCTGATGGATTTAATGTTAAATTTTTCAAGCATTCTTGGGATATTGTTGGTGCTTCGGTAATCTTGGCAGTTAGAGATTTCTTTGAAACGGGTGAGCTGTTGAAGCAAATTAACAATATCATCCTTGCTTTAGTGCCGAAGATCCCTAATGCCTCATATGTTCATGATTTTTGGCCAATTGCTTATTGCAACACTATATACAAATGCATCACAAAGCTCATTGCTAACCGGCTGTCTCATGTTCTACCTAGTATCATTAGTTTGCCTCAAAGCGCTTTTGTTAAAGGGAGGCACATCGGCGACAACATTCTGCTTGCTCAAGAACTTTTTAGTGGTTTCCACCACGACCCTTATCGGCCTAAATGTGCTATAAAAGTTGATTTTCGGAAGGCGTATGATACGGTGAAGTGGGAGTTCATTGAAGTTTGTATGCAGGCTTTCGATTTTCCTCAGGAGTTTATCGATCGCATTATGGCATGCATTCGATCCCCTAAATTGTCCATATCATTGAATGGTGAGCTCCATGGATTTTTTGCAAGTGGGAGAGGTATTCGTCAAGGTGATCCAATGTCGCCTTATTTATTCACTTTAATGATGGAAGTTTTTACTGGTTTGCTGGATGTTCAAACCAACCACCCCTCATTCCGGTTCTTTTGGCGATGTAAATCCGCCAGGCTCTCCCATCTCTTCTTCGCCGATGAAGTGCTCTTATTCTCGGAAGCAAGCATGGCCTCCGTGGAGCTTTCGAAGGCAGGGATGGACTCTTTTTCTAACTAGAGTGGATTGGTGCCGAACTTGAGCAAGAGTGAGGTATTTATATCCGAAGGATCGCCTAGTCTTCGGAAGGACATCTTGAACAAGCTAGGCTTTCAGGTTGGTACTCTTCCCTTCGGTACCTTGGAGTCCCTATTATTTCCGCAAGATTAAGAAAGGCGAATTGTGTTGCTTTAGTGAATGCAATAACAACTCGGGTCCAATCTTGGACGCATAGATTTTTGTTGTTTGCCAATAGACTTCAACTTATTAAATCGGTGCTCCATTCTATTCAAGTCTTTTGGGCAAGTGTATTCTTCTTGCTGTGTGCTGTGTTGGATCGTATTGAGAGAATTTTGCATCAATTTTTTGGAAAGGGCTAACGATGGGTCCGGGTGGAGCTAAAGTCTCCTAAAATGATGTATGTCTCCTGAGAGAGGATGGAGGCCTTGGAATTCGATCGTTAAAGGAAAACTATGTTGCCTCGATACTCAAGCATATTTGGATTCTCTTCTCCGACAAGGAATCCCTTTGGTACAAGTGGATTCACACCACTTTTTTAAACTGTAAGAATTTTTTGGTGGTCCATGTCCCGACTTGTTCATGGGCTTGGAAAAAGCTCCTCCGCCTTCGGGATTTGTATCAGCAGCACTTTAGATGGGAGATCGGAAATGGCAAATTGGTTTCATTCTGGTTTGATCCATAGCACATTAATGGTCTGCTATATCGGTTATTTTCCAATCAGGATATCTACCGATCAGGCATATCTCGGGTTGCTTCCGTTGCTAATGCTTTCTCAACGCCATTGGGCTGGTATGTCATTAATATAAAGGCGAGCTGGTGGGATCCATTACCCGCATTCACTCATCGAGAAAACCATTTCCAATGGATTCAGCATCCCTCGGGCCGGTTCACCATGGCTTCTGCGTGGGATATTTTGAGACCCAAAGGAAATGTGGTCCCCTGGTCGTCCGTCATATGGAGTTCTTCCATGCCGCCGAGATACCAAACCCATTTATGGCTTATCACCCGCAACAGGTTACCGTTGCAGGTTCTACTAGCTTCTTTTGGTAGGCTCTTTTCAGCTATTTGTCCTTTCTGTTCTTGCAGACCTGATTCAATGGATCATTTATTTTTTTCCTGTCAAATCCCTGGCAATCTCGCCTCCTATTGGGCTGCTAAGTTTAATATTTCTTGGCAAAACAAGTCGTGGCTTGAGAACTTGGACTGGGCAACTAAGCGCTTCTCGGACAAAAGCTTTTATAGTACGTTGGCCCGATTTAGCTTTGGAGCCCTTTGTTATATTATTTGGAAGGAGCAAAACAATATCATATTCCGAAATCAGACTATTTTCCTCCCAACGATGAAGATGCATCTCCAGAAGGCTATTAAGGTTCCCTATTCCGGCCTTCCAAGTGGCATCCACTCTCGTGACCTACATCTTCAGGTTTTGTTGTTTCTACTTGCTTCGGTAGTCTGTTGCTACGAGGTACTGGAAACGACTTCTTCTGGATTTATGTTGATCCTGCTGTGTGAGATTGGCCTTTTACCCGACCTAGGGGTGTTCTTGAAGTTAGGGTGCGTTTTGAATTAGCATTTCCAAACCCCTTTAGACCTCCAAAGCCCTTTGGGCTAAAAAATTGGTGTTTGGCAAAATATTTTGTAAGGCATTTGGCCGAAAGCCGCCTTGTGAAGGCTGAAAGCCCAAGGTGGGTACCCCGCCTTGGGCATTTCGGCTTTCTCGGTAAGCCGATATTACTGTTCATATTTTTTTTTTCCAAAATTATCCTTACGAACTATTTGTTTTTCCGTTTCGCCCTTGTGAAGATCACCGTTCATCTTCTCCGTCGCCGAGGTCCCCCTAAGCAGCAGCCGCCGGGTCGCGCGACCACCGGCGAGGTCGCGCGACCGCCGGCGAGGTCGCCCGACATCCGGCGAGGTCGCGCGACCCAGCGCGGCCGTCGCCGAGGGTTGCGTAGCCTCGGCGACGATCGCCGTCGCCGAGGTTGCGCGACCCCGGGCGCGGCCGCCGCCGAGGTCGCGCGACCCAGCGCGGCCCTCGCCGAGGTCGCGCGACCCAGCGCGGCCCTCGCCGAGGTCGCGCGACCCAGCGCGGCCCTCGCCGAGGTCCCCGACCTCGGGGCGCGGCCTCGCCGAGGTCCCCGACCTCGGGCGCGACCACGCCGGCCCTCGCGACGGCGTCGTGCGACCTCGCGGGCCCATCCGGGGTCGCGGAGGTCGCGACGGCAGCCACGCGACCCGCCGGCCCAGATCCGGGTCGCCGGAGGTCGTGACGGCGTCGCGCGACTCGCCGGCCCAGATCGTGGGTCGCCGGGAGGTCGCCGAGGGTCGCCGCCGGCCGCCGGATGCCGCCCGCCCTCGCCGGTTTTCATTTTTTGTTTTTTCTTTTTATTTTTCTTTTGATATTTTTTTTTTTCACAAAAGCCCTTTGTCCCCCAAACACCATTTTAGCCAAAGGTACTTTACAAAGGGCTTTTAAATTACAATTTACCAAACACAATTTGCATTTTGAAAAACACATTCAACTCAAAGGTCTTTGCATTTTCCCAAAGACTTTCCCCAAAAGTCTTCCCAAACGCACCCTTAATCCAGGTAAGTCTTCTCCTTTTGATGGTGTTTTCTTTGGCTGTGCTTGGGTTGCAGACAAGGTGTTTGTGAAAATGCCTGTATCTGCTGTTGGGGATGAAATCGAGGCTAGAGAAGCCCAACTGATTGCTACTGCATCTAGGGGGCAAAGTTTCTTGGGCCATTTTTCAGGAGACAAATATCCCGGGCTTAGCGCTTTTTGTCCTTTGCAGGAAGAGTCTAGCTATTAAGGTCAGTTCTACATTTTATTTAAGCATTTTGGGCCAATGTCTTCACTTTGCCTTTTGCGATTTTAGAAAGAATCGAACAAATACTAAGACAATTCTTATGAAAGGACACTACCTTTGGTCGAGGGGGGGCAAAGTTTTTGGGACGATATTTGTCTCCTGAAAAATGAAGGCGACTTACGAATTCGGAAGTTGAAGGATTGCAACAAAGCCTCAATGTTCAAATATATTTGGATCCACTTTACTGATAAAGAATCTTTATGGTACCGTTGGGTTCATTCTAATTTCTTAAAGAAAGAGAATTTTTGGATCCTAGGCGTCGAAGAAAATCCTACAACTTAGAAGATATTTCAAACTTTCTTCTGGGAAATTGGTAATGGCCTTAAGGTATCCTTATGGCATGACCATTAGCTATCATGTGGCCCTCTGGACTCTCTTGTTCCGGTTTCTCTCTCGGAGAGCTTCGGCTTCTAGGTTATGCTATTGTTGCTAATCTTTTTCCCCCCGCAGGTCATGTGCTTAAATTGTTCCTAGAGAGTTGGAGTATTTCTATCCCAGTTCTATTTGATGACTTGGGATCGCTTTTCCTAGTGCTCTAATCAGTCTGGTTCATTCTCAGTTGCGTATGCTTGGAATACCATTAAAGCTAAAAAAGATCGTGTGCCTTGAGCCTCTTTTGTTTGGAATAATGCTATAGCCCCTCGGTTTCAATTTAATTTGTGGTTGATTACCAAAAATCGGCTTCCTACTCAAATGTTGCTTCTCTCATATGGAAGAATTGATTATACAGTTTGTGCCTTCTATAATGTAGTTCCGAATTCCATTAACCACTTGTTTTTTGAATGCGACACTTTGGCGACACTTGCTTACTTTTGAGCTACCAGGTGCAACTTGCCTTAGAGGAACAGATCTTGGATGGACAATCTCTCCTGGGCATTTAAGTTCTTAATGAGTAAGGATTTCTTTCATAGCATTGTGTGTTTCTCCTTTGGAGCCATATGCCACCTCATTTGAAAGAAGAGGAATAGCATTATCTTTCCGGGGGAAACATTGGTGATCTTGACTCTTAAAACCACCTTATCAAAGTAGTTAAAAGCAAAGCTCTTACATTCAAGAATGTCCCAAGTAACCCAAGGAACAAGAGACTTGAGAGAAGTTGGCGTTTCGACCCTATAGTTTTTTTATCAGACGTCCACTTCTCCTTAGGCGTTGTGTGTTTTCCTCTTCTCCTCCTTTTAGCCGGTCACTACTTTCGCTCTTCATTTTTCATCTTTCTAAGTGTTACTCGAGATTTGTTGAGTTGTTTGCAGTGTGGCTTGTTCACCGGCCTTGGGCTGTGTTTGCTTTGTCTTTGTTGCTGCCTTTTGGCTTTTACTTCGGCTCCCTATCACTCTTTTTGTTGTTGTAGTTAGAATGTTTGTTTTTTATGCTGGATTTTTGTATATTTGTCCAAAATTCAATATATTCTTACCTTTTACCAACAATAAAAAAAACAATTGCGAAAGTAGGGCTTTGCCATTTGTTCCTCCTCAGGTTACTATTCACAAAAGCTCTTTAGAGGGACGATTTATGCACTGTTCTTACTCTTTGATGCACAATTGTTTCCCAAAGCTTTGACTGGTAATTAGGGCTGATTTTTGGAGGGAATGATCATCTGGTAACCCCCTTCAAACCCTCAAGCATAAGCTTGGTACGTTCTCTTTGTGTCACAATGCTCCTTCTGGATTAAAGTTTTGTTTGGTTTGCTATGGGTTTCCGCTCGCGGCTTGTCCGCAATTTGTATGCTATGATAGCTAGCAAAAAGGTGTTGGCCCACAACATTAGGGATAGTCCTAATGGTCGAAGCCCGCCCCCTCCCACCCAAGCCCATCCGCCTTCTCTTAGTGGTGCTAAGCCCGACTCGAGACGAGTAGATTCTGCTCCATCATTCACAAATGAAGACCAGCGGGTGGTCCTTCCCCCCCAAGCTCCTACTGGACCTCGTGGTAGAAGCTGAGCTAGGTCGAATTCCAAACACCCTCGGCCAAGAGATCACAGATAAGGGATTCAAAAACCCCTTTTGCTCGTTCTTGGCGATTTCCGCAGGAATGACTTGGAAAGAGGGCCACTCACGATTGCAAGAGTACCCTTGATTTTACAGCAATAGAAACTTTCTCTAGAACTTAAGAATGATAATCATTTGACTGTTCCGGTATGGATTAGGGCTGAGGAAACTCCCCCTTACCTTTTGGTCTTCACAGGGGATTAGCGTCATCGCTAGCGTGGTGGGAAAATCATTGAGGAGGCTATTTTATGATACAACAAATTTTAGGAAGAATGGATTCAATCGGATCGATGCAGGGATCGATCCCGCTTGACCGGGATTGATACATGATGAATCCGCACGGTATATGGATCAATCCACACGGCTGAGGCTCTCGACTACGATCAATCCAGATCGATCCATGATTGATCAACATGGTGCATGGCTCGATCCACGATCGATTTGATCCGCATGGTGTAGGGATTGATCTCACTTGAACGGCATCGATCCGCACGATGTGGGGATCTCGCTCGACCGGAGATCGATTCACAATCAATTTGCACGGTGTAGGAACCGATCTCGCTTGACCGGCATCGATCTGCACGATGCAAGTACTAATCTACTCAATCGAGCATCAATCTGCATGGTGCATAAATCGATCCGCACGATGCAAGGATTGATCCCGCTCGACCAAGATCGATCCGCATGGTGCATGGATCGATCCACACGATGCAGAGATTGATCTCGCTTAACCAGGATCAATCCGCACAGTGCAGATATTAAGCAACATAGACTATATTTCTGCAGTATAATTGCATACCATGAAAACTAACACACTTAAAGAATAAAAATTATGAACTTATAGGCATTAATCATAAATCAAGCTATGACGGCCAACAATACTATTCAGAGCATCGCTTTTACTATCACAATCACTCACGTATAAACTAAAATCCACTCACATCATACAATAATTTGCATAAAATATATATCGTACCTAGAAATGGCTTCAATTTCTATCTTAGGCTAAATGATTCAAACATATATTTGACTAGTTAAAACAATGACTTGTCACAAATTGAAATTAAAATAGATAAGATTCTATATCATCAACTACTAATGCGACACTTACTAAGCAATATGGAGCTGCAGACACCACACTAAAGGGTTTAGATGCATCATTTTCTATGAAAGCATATAAAGCAACTAGAAACAACTATGAAGAACCTGTTCCAACCATAATGTGACAACCCTCTGTTATTGCATTACCAACCACTTTATGGAGCTGAGAAATCTCCTTGGCAAGCTCAAGCTCCAAAAACCAACAGAGGTTCCCAGCATCTGAGAAGTAACTAGTGAACTACCAGCCCGGTATCACCACCGTGGTTTTGTCACCCATTTCTTGCCGATATCTCTCATATGTTGTAGGATCACCACTGCATAAAGGAATGTTGAGCTTAAGATCATGAGACCCGTGGCATGTGCTTTTATATAATATGTCCACAAAAAATGGCTCACCTTTTTAACTTGTGAGGACATAGAACAAAGACAACTAGAAGAGGAATGATGCAACAAGAAAAAGCTCTATGGCAAAGGCTATCAATTTGTGACATGTAGTGAACTTATCGGTCCGTAAAATTATTCGACCTCCCTGATATATCTGCCTCCTAATTGCCCAATATTTGGTCCGTTAGTCTAACAAAAGAAAAAATAGGCCTAACAATATTAGTCTTGTCCAATTCAAAAAAATATTTCCTACGCACAGGCAAGAAGGCCATGGTAATCCTAGTAAAAGTTTCCTCATAGTGAAGAATAGATGCAAAATTTGTTTCCCAAGGTGGCATCTGTATACAAGATATATTTCAGGACTTACATCATGTATCAAACTAGTATACCTCACAATCCACAAACGAAATTGCAATTCTATATTAAAACAGTTTCATCCTATGTAGTCACGTGACAAAAGTACTTGTTCCTGCACAATCTTTCGCCATCTTACGAGCATAAATTTTTCAGATCCTCTAATTTCTTTTTAGAAGTGGATTTGTTAGAAATAATCATCCAGTTATCTTTCTCTTCTAGATATCAATATGATTAATACGACACTCATACCATGCTCAACACCATGCTCATATCAGTCACTTAACAGCATGCATGGCAACCCTAGTACATACAAAAAGACATAGCAACAAATGGGTGACAAAATCACAATCCTAGGCCCTAACTAGCAACCCTTAGGATTTTATTTTTTCTTTACCACATTACTTGGAGTTGAAAGAAATTTTCCTTGTCAATTCCAAGCAGGCAGAAAGTAGATTACCAAGATCCCTACTAAACCCAATACATTAAATTTTAATAGTGGTTCGCTAAGTTATGTATTAAGCATTGAAGGATCTTATGACTAGCACATCACAGTATGTATAGAAATAGAAATGTTTAGCTTACTGGTCAAGATTGATCACATTTCTCCCATCATCTGCATCTCCCCCATTTACAGCCAATGGTGAAGGTGTTGGGTGCATGTTTTGAATGGAATTGGCTTCAATTTGGGACTCTTCATAGCATCTTTTGGCTTCTTCATGGAAACTCTACTTACTTTCTCTCTCATATTCTTTCTTTGTCGAATAATTTTGAGCACTAAGCTCACATTAAGTGCAACAGATAGCACTAACACATGTCTTGGTGAAAACAGAGACCGAAGATTTGCCTTTTTGCTAGAGAAACAAGATCTGAAACCAAAAATATGGAGATGAGAGTATTAGTAACTAAAATAAGCAGAAAATGCAGTATCAAGTATACATATACAAAAGGAAAAGAAGTACAAAAGAAACAGCAAATAGATGCTGGGGAAAGGAAAAAGGTTTTTATAGATGCAATCTTCATCGAATTATTCAGAAAGTTAAAAAGGCTGGCAGTTCATAGGTTGCTTGACAGATAGTGGATGCTGGCAAAGAATTAAAGAAACAGTTAATGGATGCAATCTTATCAGATGAAGCAAGAAGCAAAAAGCTTAAAGGAGTCAAAAAGCTTTATTTTTATAAAATGATTCTCCATTAACATTGCCAAACATACTGGGATATAAATATGCACTGCTTAAAAGTATATTACAAGCCAAAACTAGTTCAGCACTCAACAACATGATAAAAAGGACCAGCGATTAGCTAAAAATACGTTCTTGAGGAGAGGCACTTTGACTTAGCAAAGCTCTATTATGGGACTGAGCCCCAAGCAATTAAATGCTTAGCCAAGAATGCTCCGCTTCCTCCTTACCCATAGAACTAGTAAAGTGAGTTTCGGATGAGATAGCCACCTCAGCAATAACTTGACTATAGACAAAAAAATTCAGGAGCAATGTCAACATATGGTCTTGGCACTTTATGTATGGAGAGAGGTGGGACTTATCATACAACTGAAGAGTGGTAGAACGGATTTGGAAAGAACTAGCCACGTATCTAAAATTGTGCCATCTTGTACTTCACTGAACTTGTGTATCTTTGTTGGTTATGAGGGCCATCAAACGAAGTACCACCAGTACAATGCAACTTTAAAATTAGAGCATATATTCATACTATATTACAGAAAAATCTACAGTCAAACTAGGAACCGGGACCTTAACTGCATGATGACAGATGACCCATTTGAAAGTTCACAAAAGCTTCCATCTACCAAACAGAGAATTGATAATCAAGTTACTCAAGCCAGCTTCTTTCTCACAAATAGCACAATTGAGGGAGAGAAGGAAAGACGGAATAAGATTATCCATATTTAGTACCAAATGCTAACTATTGTGCAAATTTTATTCTTGATTGCCAAAGTCGATCCATTATCTAACACTTAAAACTTCTGCAGAGACCATTAAGTCACATAACATGATCCAAAAGCTCGGGTGCAAGTTCAACTCCCAAAATCTCTCCTTTCTTTAATGGGCATCTTTCTTCCATCATTATGCTCCTGCTCTCCAATTGTCCGGTTAATGTGGTTCCACTCGCATCGAACATTAGAGAAAAACTACTCCGACCTCTCGACAATTTGATTACTCCGACCTCTCGACAATTCGAACTTTCGACGAAATCGTTCAGGAACAGTAATTGTGCAAAAGCCTTTCCATAAATTCACCTAAAAGAATCCACACACGCAAGGCAACTCTCATCCACGCCCAGTCGCCGTCCCGCTTCACTCGTATCAGTGCCAGCGTCCGAGTTAAAACGATCTCTATCGCTACAAATTCCTTCAACCACCAACTAAACATACACGAAAACGACACGAAGAGAGACAAAAACGCCACCAGCAGTTAATCGCTCCATCATCCTTGCATGTAGTGTTCTACCGCCGCGAAAAACCAAAGCAAAAGCAGAAAAAACCACCAAGCAAAGCCTGCGCAAACCCCTCGACAGTCCAACAGGAAAAAAGGAAAAGCAAAACCACACACGACCCGTCGCTTCAAACGAGAAGTACTCACCCCGCAGCGCACGCGAGAGCAGAGGGGTAGCCCTCGAGCCGAGGAGGAAATGCGCCGCGGCGAGAAACCGCTAAGACGCCGAGCGAAGCCGCTCGTCGCTCATTGACAGCTGACGAAAAGCGGAAGAAAGGGAAACGGCTCGCTCGAAGGCCCCCCGCGACCCTTCACGCGGCGTGGCCACCGCCCCGGTTCCGGACGGCGGGCCCGGCCGTCGAGGCAAAGCGGCGGAAGGAAGGAAGGAAGCAGGGAAAGAGAACAGGTTCGCCGTCCCGCCAAGAATCAGCGGCCAACCAGGTGCTCCGGGGAGGAGGGGGAGCTGCGGAGGCGGAGGCGGAGGCGAAGGAGGGGGGGCGGGGACACGGCGGAGAGGGCCGCTCATCGTACGGACGGCGGAGAGTGCGGAGCTGGCCGTAGGGAGGTGAAGGAGGAAGGAGAAAAGTTTCCGCCTTCTGGAGTTGCCCGCTCAAAAGGAGAGATCTTTCGTCTTCTCCCTGTCACTCTTTTTCAAATCAATTAAAGGAAATATTATTGTACGTCACTGCCACTCCCCGCCAGTGGGTTTCCATCGCTTTTCACCACTTCTCCCCATTTTTTTTTTTTTTTTTTTTGCTTTTTTTTTTTGGCATTTGTGTTAACACATAAATAAATAAATAAGAATAAATTATAGTGATCATTCCAACTTTTACGTACATCACTCAATTTGATATTATAACTATCAGATAATGTGGCATTATTCTAATAATGGTATTAGTCTAAAGTTGACTTTTTTATATATTATTATCGGGTCAAGTTTTTCGACAAATGACTAGCTGATGCGATCTATGATTAGATGAAGTATAAAAATTAAGAAGTATTGTTTCTTGAAAGGGAATGAAGGACCACAATACATGAAAAGAGTTATATGATATGATGGATTGCATTGATCAAGAATTGCTTGTGAGAGTAATCTTTTTCCAGCCAAAAAAAAGTCAAGACTCGTGGTGCTAGCAATTTTGTTACTTCCCCAAAGTCGAAAGTAAAGGCTTCTACGTCAAATGATGTAGGGAACCATATTAATGATATTTTGGAAACTGACTTGAGTGGAAAGCATTTGGAGAGAGTTGGGATTGTTGGATGAGTAAGGAAGGCCGCGTTGAAAGAAAGTTAGAGTGAGCTACACCTTATTGAGATGTAGGTAGTGGTATGGAGATGTCGATTGATTGAACATAAGATCAATCTCATAAAGTTGGTATGCTCAAAAGTAAGTTATGGTCTTTGTCCCGATGAGTCACCAGCTATTTACTAATGTTTTGTCTACATTTAATTTGAGTAGTGACTAAGGCCCGTTTGGTTCGGCTTTTGGGAAATGCATTTGTCAAAATACAAATACCTTTAGGTGAATAAAGTTTTTCGAAATGCAAATATTATTTAATGAAATTTACATTGAGATACAATTTTGGCCAAAATACCGTTTGGTAAAATTTACATCTATAAATGACTTTTATTAAATTAAATAAACAAAAAAACATTTGTATTTCTTTTTTTTTTGAAGTCCGGCCACCAGACCGCCGGATTTGGCAGCCGGATGGCCGGATTTGGCGGCGCAACCTCGGCAACCCTAGGCGATCACCTAGGAAGCGCGACCCAGGTGTCACTTGAGGTCCGGCGATTGTCGCTGGGGTCGAGCAACCCTCAAGCGACGGTCGCCGACGCGCGCAACCCCTTGGTCGGCGGTCATCGACCTCCAGTCAACTTCTTTGTGCAATGGTGTGCAGAGGTCTTGGAGAAGACTTACATTCCAAAGATACAACTTATCAAAGTACCTCCAAAGCTGCATTAAGCTAAAGGCCCTTAGAGTCTTTTGGAGATGTAATTGCATCTCGCCAAAGTCACCCAAAAAAATAAATCAAACACCTTTGTATTTGGCCAAGGGACTTTAGAGTCCTAAAGGGCTTTCCAAATGCCCACCAAGCAAGGCATTTATCTTTGTGGCATGTAAGTGTTGCATTTGTGAAAATATGGGAAATGGGTGACGAGCGTACATAACAACATTTCTATTTCTCTATTTCTTTATTTTTCTATTCTCCATAACAGGTTTGGAACATAAATCCATTTGGTAACGCAATTTCATTTTTCTATTTCTAAAACAGATTTATATTCCATAATTAAATTTGGAGTATAAATCATAAATTAAAATTTTTAACTTTTTTATTCCTAGAACAGAAATGAGAAATCAAAATTTTTCTTATCGTTTACTTCCGTCACCATCCATTACCCACTTGCCACCCGTGGGATGTTGGATGCCTGCCGCTAGTTGTCGTCCTCCCGCCACCAGCCCCGCACATTGACCACTGACCGTCGGCCACTAGAGTTGGCCGCCAACCACCAGATGTCGCCCAGTCGTCGCCAACTGCTAGTCATTAGATGTTGGACGCCCACTAGTTGTTTGGCCGCTTATCATCAATCATTGGATACTGGAGACTCACCACCAACCACCGGATGTTCGCCGCCGACCGTTCGCCGCTCACCATCAACCGTCAAATGTCCGCCGCCAACTGTCCACCGCTTGCCACTAGCCACCGAACGTCCGCCGCCTGCCACCCACCATCGAACTCCAGCCACTAGCCACTCGTCGCCGAACTCCAGATGTTGAACGTCAGACGTCGAACTTCAAACGTTGGACATTGGTTGTCGGTCGCCAAACTTCAGCATTGGACTCCGAACTTCGGTCGCTCGCCACTAATCACCGGACTCTAGCGCCAGACACCGGATGTTGAATGCCAATCGTCGAATGTCGAACTCCGACCACCGAACGCTAGTTGTTGCCACTCTTAGAAATAGAAATTTTGAATCGTTATCAAACGCATTTCTTTGCTCAGAAATTCGTCCATGAAATAAAAATTGAGAAATCAATTTTTGGTCAGAAATTGATTTTTGTTCTTGAAATTTTGTCATACACGCCCTCTCTGTCTCTATCTCTCTCTCTTTCAAATCAATTAAAGGAAATATTTATTGTACATCGCTGCCACTCCCCGCTAGTGGGTTTCCATCGCTTTTCACCACTTCTCCCCCATTTTTTTGCTTTTTTTTTCCCTTTTTTTTGGCATTTGTGTAAACACATATAAATAAATAAGAATAAATTATAGTGAACATTCAAACTTTTATGTACAGTACTCAATTTGATACCATAACTATATGATAATGTGGCATTATTCTAATGATGGTATCATCCTAAAATTGACTTCTTTATATATTATTATTGAGTCAAGTTTTTCAACAGATGATTGGTTGAGGCGATCTATAATTAGATGAAGTACAAAAATTAAGAAATATTGTTTCTCGAAGGGAAATGAAGGACCATAATACATAAAAGGAGTTATACGATATGATGGATTGCATTGATTAAGAATTGCTTGTGAGAGTAATTTTTTTCCAGCCAGAAAAAAGTCAAGACTTGTAGTGCCAGCAATTTTGTTACTTCCCCAAAGTCGAAGCTAAAGGCTTCTACGTCAAATGATGTAGGGAACCATATTAATGATATTTTGGAAACTGACTTGAGCGGAGAGCATTTGGAGAGAGCTGGGATTGTTGGATGAGTAAGGAAGGTTGCGTTGAAATAAAGTTAGAGTGAGCTACACCTTATTGAGATGCGGGTAGTGATATAGAGATGTCGATTGATTGAACATAAGATCAATCTCATAAAGTCGATATGCTCAGAAGTAAGTTATGGTCTCCGTCCCGATGAGTCACTAGCTATTTATTAATTTTGTCTACATTTAATTTGAGCGGTGACCCTTTATCTTTGTGGTATGCAAGTGTTGCATTTGTGAAAATATGGGAGATAACTTCTTTATATATGGATAATGTGTATCGTCTTCATTATGAATCTAAAGCTTATTTCACTAGAAAATAAATTCCCAAGTCATGTTGGAGAGAATTTCTTCATGTGTGGATAATGCATATAGGCATCCTTACGTATCTAAAGCTTGTTTTACTAGAAAAATAGATACCCAAGGCTTGAGGTCTTTAGAATATTGTGTTTTGTGGTTTTTCTTTGTACTGTCAACTGTTATATCTGCAAACAGTAACAATACAGTGTTACTCCTTGATGCTTATGGCTTTGCCGCAATCTGAAATGCTTCCTGCCATAACTATTTGCAAATTTTGGATTCATTAGGGATTGCAAATATCATAATTATAAATATGCAAAATGGTGTCATTATTTGAGAACTTAATTATTGCAAATTCACGGTGGGATGGTGCAGAAACAGAATATTGCAAAGGTGGTGGGGATTTTTCCAAAGAAAGAGGTATGCTTTCTTAAGTTGTCAAGGAAGAGTATAGTGCGAACAAGAAAATGAGCTATC
Source organism: Eucalyptus grandis (assembly GCF_016545825.1). Classification (NCBI taxonomy): domain Eukaryota; kingdom Viridiplantae; phylum Streptophyta; class Magnoliopsida; order Myrtales; family Myrtaceae; genus Eucalyptus; species Eucalyptus grandis. The sequence goes on from NC_052613.1 coordinate 21,542,052, forward strand.
TAGACACACACACATATATATATGGGCCTTTTAGTTCCTGTTAAGATCTAGTCTCATTAACACGTGGCGATCAAAGTAGGGTTAGAAATTTCACATTGACAAGTATCCACTTCGAATCATTAATACATCATTTTTTCATGTTAGAGAAAGACACTCATAAATCTGAAAAATTCACCCACTACATTAATTTCAAGAAATCTTAAGCCCCGTTTGATAAACATCCAAATAGGGGCAAATTCTGATTTTTTGTTCCCAGAATCAGTTTGAGCTTAGAATCACGTTTGATAAAAATTTTGTTCTTGGGAACAGATTTGGCGTAGAATCAAGAAAAAAAAAAAGAAGTTGATTTTTGTTCTAGGAACAAATTTGAGAATCAAAACCAACAACTCTTCTTTTTCCCTTTGGCCATCTCGCGACCGCCGTCCACCACCGTCCGCCACCGTCCGCCGACCGCCGCCGGTTCGACAAGCTTGCCAGTGGCCAGGTGGGCCTCGCCGGGGCTGGGCGAGGCCCACCGAGCCTTAGCGAGGCTCGCCCAGCCCCGGCGAGGCCCGCCTGGTCACCGGTGAGGCTCGACAGACGAGGGCCGGCCTCGCCGAGGGCTGGTGACACTCCGGTGAGGTTGCCGGCCCTTGTCTCGGCTAGTCGGTCCGGTCCCGGTGACCAGCCACAAGAAGAAGAAGAAGAAAAATAGGAGAAAAAAGAAAAGAAAAAAAAAAAAAAAAAAAAATTTAAAAATTAAAAAAATTGATTTAAAACAGAATTAATGAGCACGGTACCAAACACAATTTTATTCCAAAATCAAAAAATTTAGACAGTTACCAAACGACTTAAAATGCTTAGAATTAGTTCCTGGGAACAGAATAAAAAAGAATCATTTCTGATCAGAATCTACTCCCGAAAATAGAATCATTACCAAACACGCCCTTAGTTTCAATCCCCTTGAAATTTAGCTCACTATTCTTCGATATAGTACATTACAGGTTGAGTCGCAAGTGAAAGCATATACAATGCTTCGCCGATATTGTAACCTATGACCGATTGTTTCCTTCAGCCTTTAGTGATGTTAGCATATATTATGATCCTCGAGAAGGAAGAAGCACAGTTAGGGTGAGTTTTTTTAGTCAATTGTCAGTGTGTGTCGCCAAAGAACTTAAGATCGACGTAGATTAGTATCTCATTGCTTCATTAAGCAGGAAAAGTCAGTCCCAATGTTGAATTTGGCTGGGCAGGCGAGCGACTCTTGTCGGGATACACCTTCAAAAGGACAGATAGCTTCAATAAAATTTACAAGGATTAGCAGCAGTGGGGCTCACGGTATTGTCTTGTGTGAACCAGTTACCAGACGTACTCATCAAATAAGGATGCGGCCTTGCAATATTCCAACGTGACAGAGGAACGGAAAAGCATGGAGACTAGCATCCTTATCAGCATTTAGCAGGGACAAAACATTAGCTGTAAGTAGTAGACGACTCACCAGGGTGGAGGTGGGCTTGTAGACAGTTCGAAAGTCCATAACCTTTTCCTAAGAAAATCGAGAATAGAATTCCTTTATGAGATTGATCTCATATTCAATCAATTGGTGCATCTGCTATTCGCATCTCAGTAAGGTGAAATTCACTCCAATTTTCTTTCAGCTCAGCTCTCCTTGACTCCACCAACCACCTTAGTTCTCTCCAAATATTCCCCGCTCAAGTCAGTGTGCAAATTGTCATCAATATGGTCCCGTACATCATTTGACGTAGAAGCCTCCAGCTTTGACGTTAGGGAAGCAACAAAATTGTTGACATTATGAGTCTTCTTCTTGTTGACAGTCTCACCAATTTCTTCAATAACATTGACATTCTTTGTAATCCCCCGTTATGTTATGGAGAGTTTAAAAAAATTTCTGTCATTGTGAATGGGAAAATAGCTTACCATCTACAACCCTTTTTTTTTAGAACTCTTATTTTGTTGATCAATTGAGTATTCATGTAATTCCGGTTCAATAATTCCTTGACTCGAGAATAAAATATTTAGTATTTTTGACGGATCCACGCCATTCATTTTCTTTCAAGTGAGGTGGTGGAAATAAGACTGATTTACTTAGAAAAAGACTTCTCTTAATTTTTTAGCAGCACTTTTCTGTGCTTAGTCCTAGGGTATCCGCCTTCATTAAATTTCAGTCACTGAACAGTAGTATTATTTAGTGAAGTTCTCTCGGATCTTGTTGAAACTGTGCATCAATCTGATCGAGTTAGCAGTGATACTTCAATCAATCGCAGGTCATAAAAGCTGTGGTGGGAACTGCACAATTAACAAGAAAAGAACAAAGAAAAAGAAAGAAAGATGTGCTCATGGAGGAAATAACAAATGAATATCAAAACGAAAGATTTCAGTGTTTAACAAAATAATTAATTCCACGTTCTAAGTTTTAATTAATGTAACTGCAGCGTTTTTATCGTGGCTGGCACGGATGAACCTTGTCCCATGTGAAGAGTTTTAAAAAAGGTGTAATGATTTTACTTAAAAGAGAGAAATTGAATAGGAAAATTTAAAAAGAAAAAAGAAAAAAAAATCATACAACATAAGCCTTCATTTCCGTGCAAAACAAAATAGCAGAGTATGATTTTTATTTTACTTTATTTTCATTTTTCTGATCTCTTTGGTTAACATTTTCTATTTTGAGCTATGTTCATATTAAGAGGCCCACGTGTCATCCATCTTTTCTTATTTCTGCCAAACAGTTTTAAGCCTTCATTGAAATAATAGATATAACGGGCTTTTAGGTATATTTTCTTTCCTTATCATTTGGTTTTAACTCTTCGATATTTAATCCTCTTCCTCTCTGCTCTGTTCAATCTGCCGTGGTGTAGGTAAGAGTTCACTTGCAGCATACAGGACATCTAATTGCCAACGACATGCTTTACCTATCTGAATATGCTAGTAATCTCTCTAATGAACGAACGAGTGGTGATAGAGCTGCTGGCAAATCATTAATTTCAGAAACAAATAATTCATATGTTGATGATTGTGAAGAGACATGCAGCAAAAGTTTCATCGCTGATCCCATGTGCAAACATTGTCCAAATTTGGCTCCTGACAGGATAACGCCGATTAGCTTCTGTTTTCTGGTCTAAGTGCTATTTTATCCTCTGAACTTTTTGTGATTTTCTAGTTTGATCCTCCAACTGAATGAATTGAGCTTTTAAATTTTTTGAGCTTTATTGATTTGGAGGACTGGCTGGTCTTGAAAAGGTCGAAGACAATGTCGTTCACACTTCTTTGAAGGAAATTGAAACGGATAGCAATGATGTGAATATTGGGAAGGAGTCGGATAAGTTGGAATTTGTGAAGATTTAGAGTGACGAAGGCGAGTTGAATGATCGAATTTCGTAAGAATGGTATGACCTTTAACACGAGTAAAGAGTGCTTCTTTATATTCTTCGAAGACAAATGGAAGAAGAAACTTATCTTTGTCTGAATCACTAATGTGATGCCGGTCTGCGGAATCAATATGTGATGATCAACACAAACTCTAATACTTCTAGCTGTCCAACTTCCCATAAAAATAAAAACAATAATAATAAATCATCGAAAGGGGAATGCCATGCGTGATGGGTACCTCTGAACTATTCAGACCAACCTTTCTGACCTTTATGAAAATAAAAAGCGAAATGAAGCTTTGGTTGTCAAAGTGTTTATGGACATGCTTAGAAGGCTTCTTCCCAATATCCTGTCTGTCACCTAGGTAGATCCGACGGATTAAAGCACAAAAAAAAAGTACATTAAAATGTATGGAGGTGAAATATGATCCCGAAGGCATCATTTCTTATTCTTCGAACGATTGATGTTCACCGTGATTATACTAACGATCACTGCCAGGACATAGGCCGATATTTTTGAGGCAGAAATAATGCAAAATATCAATATTGAAATGAGTAATTCCAAGTAAAAACTCAGTTTAATGTTGGGTGTTTATTACGAAACGAAAATAAAAAGCCCGAGTCATGATCAAGAATGAAAAGTACAACAAAATAGACTAGATAGGATATCAGTCACACCTCCAACGTCAGGATTTTTGGCCATTCCATCGGAATAAATTGACTATATCGTCTTCAAATCAAATTACTTAAAAGTCCCTGCGTGGCAATAGACAAGGAAATACCAATCTGGAACAATGGTCCGACTTGCAAATCAACCACTAAGGTAGCGCATGCAAACGTTTATGTTCCGGGGAAGAGTTTTTTTTTTTTTTTTTTTTTTTTTTTTTTTTTCAGAAATGGTTCTTTTCTATTTCGCTCCGCGATCAGGCGGACGGAGGCGGCGGCGACGGCAGGCGGCAGCAGCGACCGAAGGCCAGAGACGGCGGCGGCGGCGGCCGGCGACCGGCGGCGGCAGCGGTGGCTCCGGGCGGTTGACGGTGGTCGCGGCAAGAAAAGAAAATAAAAGAAAATTAAAAAAGAAAATCAGCTTATTTCTAGACACTGTTCAGGAACAAGAAGCAACTTTTTTTTGCTTCTTGTTTCTGTTCCCAAACCATTCCCGGGCTAAGTTTTTGTTCCAGGGAACAAAAAAACAATGTGGCGTTAGCAAACAGGTTTCTGTTCTTTTTTTGTTCCGGGGAACAAAAGAACAGAAACCATGAGAAACAGAAACGTTTGCATGCGCTACCTAATATTACTCTGCCAAATAAAAAATAAATAAACAAATTTTAGTTAGTCTAATGAAAGAGAGGCGGGAGCTTTAAAACTTGGGAGCTTTTTAATCACTAGTCTTAGAAATTGAAGATTTATTTCTTTCCATCATTTTTTTTTTGGCATAGAGATCTATTCCGACATCCGAGTGTCGAAATTGTACAGAATCCTGATGCAAATATCAATTGGAAGGTGAAGCAAGCAAAACAGGCAAAGAAGTCACTTTCTAAGTAACAGTAGCAGTAGCGTAGGAAAGAGGTCAAGTCGTACCAAAGTCTCATCCTCCAGACCGGCTTTTTCCCTAAAATTTTATAATGTAAATATTTTAATAACGAAATGTCCAAAAAAAAAGGGCAGTTTTTTTTTCCAATTTCTTGAAACAAAAACGAATTAATTGATTGCCAGCCGTTTTCATTTAATTGCTCCGGAAAATCGAAGGGCTCTTTAGCGTTTACTTCCGATGAACAAAGGATCGACAAAATGGAGCGAAGTAATTACCATGGTGAAGAAGATGTGTTAAGTAAGAAGAGAAGCCTAACCTAATTGATGTTTACTCATTATGAAGCCTAACCTAATTTACAATATCTAAGGAAATAAAACAAGTCAAGAGGAAATTATATTAATAATCATTGATAATCTTTTGTAACTAATTGATTTTTCCCATATTCAATCCACCATAAAGAAATTAATTTAAAGACTTTTTCAAGTGTTATCTAAAAGGCTCATGAAATGAGCTCAACAAAAAGTTTTTGCAACAGCTGAGATGAAGTCCATCAATAATTATGATAATTAAAAAAAAAAAACATAAAAAGATTAAATATGATTTTAATAAAAGTTAATATCCTAAAAATTTCAAATTAATATATTTGTAATAAATTTACTTTAAACTAGTTTTTTGATTATGAAAAACCCTAAACTGATACATTTGTGATAAATTTACCTTAAATGACCATAAAAAATCTTGTTGATATATTTGTGACAAATTTATCCAAAAATCAATTTATTCAACAATTGCAAACTCCAAAAAAACAAACTACCACAAACTCAAAATTAGTATATATATATGTAACAAATATATTATATATTAAATTGGATTAATAATACAAAATATCACAAAAATAACACTATAAACTCCAAACTAGTCTACCGTCACGTGTTATCTAAATTAGTAATTTGATAGTAAAATTTAATGAAAATTAATGAATAGTAAACTGTTACGAGTATATTAATTTGGGTAGATGTACTAGTTTAAATTTTTTGATAATCTAAAAATTAATTTTTAAAAAATATTATAAATATATTAATTAAAAAAATTAGAAAATAATCCTTTTGAATAAAGCATTAACCAACGGTATTTTCAAGAGAATTAATTGAAGATCCGTGAATTCACTTGCGGGGCATTATTAAAAATGGAAGACAGATGCAGGACATTTATTAAAAGAATCAAACTTTTCAGGGAATCAACCTATTTTTTGTGCCAAAAGATTTTCTGCAGAACAAGACCAAACGAAGACACAAATCGAGGTGAGTTGCCTTGTCAGAGCTCACTCCCTTTCTCAGTAACCTGTCCTGAAGTCCTCGAAACTTGAAAGAAAGATTTAAATTTTACGAGGTGAACGAAAGTGTTCTTCTGGAAAGTGATGGATGAAAGGAAAGAGACGAGCGACACGACACGAAGGGATGTCTGTCCGTCTTGTCTCTCGTACCTTGCGATCGTGTTTTCTTTTCTTCTTTCTTTTGTGTTTTTTCAGTGTTATGAGGCTAAAAATGTTTTTCTTCTTCTTATTCCGTTCTGAACCACTCGCCCCTGTTTGTTTGTGTTTCTTTTTTTGTTTTTAAACACTTTTTCTGTTTTTGGTTCTTTTGTTTAAAACAAAAAAGAAACAGAAATAAAAAACACATCTGAGAAACACTTTCTATTTTGTTCTTATTTTCTTCTTAAACACATGGCCGGCAACCGGCCGACGAGGGCTGGTGGCCTCGCCCAGCCACGGCAAGGCTCGCCGGCCCCCTCGCCGTCTCTCGGCGAGGCCGAGGCTCGCCGTAGCTGGGCGAGGCCAACCTCGCGCCGGCCGGGGCGAGCTCGATCTCGCCCGGATCCGGCGAGGCCGAGCTCGCCCAACGGTCGGCGAGGCTTGGCCTCACCGGATGCGGGCGAGTCGGCGTCGCCGGCGGTGGCCCGACGAGGCCGCGCCTTGCCGGATCTAGGCGAGCTCGAGCTCGCCTAGCCAGGTGGCCGAGCCTCGCCTAGACACGGCGAGGCTCGGCCTTGCCGGGGCCGAGGAGCCTCGCCGTGTGGCGGGCGAGGCCGCCGGCCCTCGTCGGCGGTCGCCAGCCATGGCCGAGGCCGGCGACTGGCCAAAAGAAAAAAAAAATAAAAAATAAAAAATAAAAAAAAAAAAAAAGGAAAAAATAGAAAAAATAAAAAATTATACAAATTTATCAAACGTGTTTTTGTTTATTTTTTATTCCTGGAACAAGTTTACCAAACGCGTTTTTGTTCAAAAATTATTCCCGGAACAGAAACATTTGTTTCTATTTCATTCCTTGGAATAATTTTTAAGCAAACGCAAACAAACGCACTCTCAGTTTCCCATTAATATTATTACGAGGTGAATTCAGCTCATTAGTCAAAAATGGATGGGCACTGGAAAACTCTTTTGAAATTGTCTTTGCTGCTTTTATCTCCATCTCACATATTGATATAGTATGGAGTAATTGTCGAGTCAAATCGACTAATATACTACGATTTAAAAATGAAACTCTAAGAAAATATTAATATGGAATAAAAGGAGATTCTAGTTTGAAGAAAGGGAGAGAATTTTCACACTATGACTGAATCTTTAGAAATTTCTACACCATTCACTGTAAATGCTCATGTTTCTCTTAATCCTCCTCTTAAACTCTGCACTTCCAATGTCTCCAAGATTAACTATCTTTATGAGATTTCTTACCTCAATGAAGATAGTAAAATCTCTTAAACTCATCTTTTATTGATAAATCCATATTCTATTTTTGCTAAATCATATTTTTTCTCTCTTGTCACATTATAATATAGAGTTTTATATAGATTTCGTTTCCTTCCGACATTTCATTTTTCTTTTACGGACAACACTTCATTAACTCGTTAAGAATTTCAGTCGTGCCCATTAGGCTGTAACAGCTTTCTATATTGGAGAGAACGGAACAATTAAATTTGAGTAAGACATTCTCAACATATAGGGAAAGAGGAAATGACGAGGGAACTTCGTCGTGCTCATAGTAGGTCCAATCTAATTTTATCAAGGATTACTATTGGCCTTTCCACCTAAACCAAGGAAAAAAGGAAGGGCGCAGTCAATGCGGAGGTCGGATGCTCGCTCGAGAGGTTTTTTCTTCATTAAATGTTCAAATCGTGGTAGATTTTCTTTTTGTTCTCAAACTTGCAAAAAATTTCAAGTTTCTAAATTAAAACACTATTTCCTAACAACCCTTCATTCTGCCTTTGCCAGTGATGCTCCGGTGAAACTCTGGCAGCTCCTATGACATGAGCAAATACTTCACATCACTGACAAATGATGCTTGATTTAGACAAGCCATTTGAACGTTAGGAGTCTTTGAGTTCGAAAGCTAGCTGGTCAAGCTAGTCAACATATAATCACCTTCGGAATATAATATCCATTTGTATTGGCATTAGGGTCTATCCGTATTATGAATAGTAATGTCACATGATATCTTTCCAATGACACAAAAATCAAAATGATTACAAATAGAAATGAAGAATTTGGGAAACAACCTAAAGATTTAGCCCGAACGGGCTTTACAAGTTTGGTTCAATGTCGATTCCTTAAAAAAAAGTTCGTAGGTTGAAAATTTGGGAACCAATTAGGTTTGGTTCGGTTTCCGAGGTTGAGCCTTAAGGAACTAACTTATTCTATGTGAGAATTAACCTGGTTGATTCCATAATAAAAATTGGTCCGGAGCCTATAATTGATTTTTTTCTATAAGTATTGTAAAACGCCAACAACTTCAAATAGTAATAGGTCCACTCCTTCTAATCAAATGGAAACTTATCATTACAAAATTAAAAACCTTGTGGTCTCACCCTCTCTATCTCTATTTGGTCTCAATCTCGCCGTCAAGGCTCTTGTTGTTGTTGTCTCAGGTGCACTCCAAGATAGGTTCCAAATCGAAGCTACACTCTACACTCCATTTTTCATTTGAAAATATAAGAATTTCTTGCTATTTTCTAGATTTTAAAAAGTGAAGAGAATTTAAGAATATTATGTTCTAAAAATCTTGGTTATCTAAATTATATGAATTAATAATACCAGATTATTAGCAATTTTGTTTTGTCAAAAGAAAGTTACATTCATTAATCAGAATGATACTTGAGAGGTACATAAAAGGCTTTCAAGCCTAGCAACTATAGAGTAAAGCAAAAGTTGGGGACGCACATCAAAATATCTGCAACTAGAATCATACTCTCATCTCTCAAGAACAAATTTAATTACAGGAATGTTCAGCAGTCGAGTATTAGATTTAGTGATGAGCACATGTCGAGATCTTTCATTCTATTTGTCACATCTCGCGATATGCATCTAGGTTCGACGTCCATAGATGACTTGGACTTGTTTGCTTATATTACCTCCCTTTCTGGTAGTTCCCAATGGGACTGCAAGTGTATATATTACGCTATGCAATTTTGTAAAAATGTATGGCACAAGACAAGTCATATCACGTGCTTTCTTGATATCATGGGCACAGTGATGGAGCCCTCAAATTCGTTTAGGAGGATCGATGACGCTACATAAATTAAGGGTTTAATACGAGATAAGCAATTTGCGACATGTAGGAAAAAAGATATATGTTATGGTTGCTCACAAAACTTTGGTTGCATTATATATTTGGATTGCTGGACTTTGATTTCAGTTACTTTCTAGGTTGAACCTTTCATTTCTTCTCAACTATGCATTTTGACTATTTTGCAATCAAATTTCCAGCAAAAAAGAAAAAAGAACAAAAAGAGCTATAAGCGGCCATTCATGTGGCAATTTCAGCTAGCATGGTGACAGATGGTACTCACGTGGCGTCGTGTAGGCGTCACATTAGCACAACCAAAATGTTCAAAAGGAGGGTGGGAGGGAGGTAGAGAGAGATAATCAAATTTTCATCGAGATGTTGATCATGACTAGATGGACCCTCGACACATCTTGCCCATTATCAAGCACCGGCGATCCTCATCCCTATTCCCTAGTCACAATAATAGTTCACTCGCTACCATGCGAGGTTAGGGCTACGGGCCCTCGGCCACAGATGGAGCGGCGCATCAACCCTAGCTCTTTGTGCCTGAAATGCAGTTGGAAAATTGTTGAAAGCGCTCTAAAGTCGCAAAGAAATCGAAATTCACTACGCTTAGATGATCGAAGTTTTGTTTGCATCGTCTCAAATGGCTTTTTCTTCTTTTTGCCCGATTCATTGAGTTTCTCCCGTGTGAAATGAGAAGGGAAGATCACGTGTGAAGGACCAGGCTCCTGCGCCATCGTTTGACTATAGCTGGTACGTGGGAGTTTGTTCACTTTTCCTTTCTCCCGTTTTTTTACACGCCTAATTTACTTGCGAAATGCGCCGTCTCTTCGGTCATTCCCCGGAATTGCGTGGCAGTCCTGTGTTTGATTCTTTCGACAGTGATGTTTCGCATTGATACAGAAATTACATTATTCAAAGCTCAATCCTTATTTTTTCATAATAAAGTTTATCACATTGAAATTCATGAGTTTCACCATTTTTAATATATTGAGTGAAAACGGTACTCCGATCTTAATTGTCTATAAATCTCATTGTGCAAATCTTCTCATAAAAAATAACTCGGTCTCCTGAGAACTCTTAAGGACGTGGAAACCTATCAAATTCACCCTCCTCACCATCGCCACTTCAGGGCCCAAGTTTGGGTACTCCCCATAAAATAGGGTCTCAAGGAAATCGTTGGCCCACTCATTCCATCCCTTCAGGTCTATGAACTCGTTGATATCAATTTTCATGATCACCATCCTCAAGTACTCCTTCCAAGGCCAGCCTAGGTAGCTCTTGAACGAGCCCTTGACTGACACAAAGTTGGGGACAAGGTGTTCCGCGACATCTGGATCAAAATCCCCGTGTCATCCTCCTCCTTTCTCGACCCCAAGCCTCACCATGTTGGCCCAGTAAGCTATCTGATGAAGATGTTGCAATTTTGGAAGACGATGGCTGCATCGTCGAAAATGAAGTCGATGGTGCCTTAGACGTGGCATAGTGGTACAATTGCCACCGAGAGGACATATATAGCATGTCTTGGTAAGTCTTGAAGCTATAACAATAGAACACGGACTGGTCCAAATTGATTAAAACTGCAACGGCTTGATGCTTTCAACGTTATATGAGTTCTTACGGTGAAAGAATTGAATATTGTAGCTTTCAATGTTATATGAGTTCTCTCAATGAAAGAATTAAATATTGTAAAGTGGAGCTTTCTTTCATTTTACATGTTCATTGTGCATATGACACAAGATTTGAATTCCGTCTTTATATTTAGCATGTGTATAATAAGAAAAAAATGTTACCGCTGTTTTATTAACCATGTACTTTATTCTACAACCGGAAAAATTGGTCCTCAGAATATGATAGAAGCCTGTGGGATAATAGGCGCACATTGCAATAGCTTGCGATTTTTTAAAATGACCATGTTGGCTTCCAATCACTTTTTCGATTGGCGAATTGCGAATCGCGGAGACTGCTCACGGGCAAAATGAACTAAATATAAATATGAGGTGTTTATGGTTAGAACCCATCAATTTAAAGGGGAAAATTCATCTAAATAGGGTTGTGAAAAATATACCACTTTATAATTATAAATTACTTTTTTCTGGCATTGCCGTATTTGTGTGGATGTATGGACAGTGGAATAGACAGTCCGTAACACGTCCATCATAGAGTAAAAGCAAGGAAAATCCAGCGGTGCAAGAAGGACCACCCTCTCTCTTGCAACCCCTCTTTCGTCTTCTTCGCATATCCACGCCGAGGTACCCCGCTTTGTCTTGCTTTTCTTACCTAAATTTTCTGCTTATATATTTCTTATAAAAGTAGATTATTTACTCAATTACAGTTATGGGGTTTCTTATTCAGGTCATCATCTTTTTTGTCCTACTTATTTTGCACATGAAGAGAACTTGACTTCAGTACTTAACCGGCAGTTGCAAAGGACTACGGATTTGACCACATCTTTGAAGAGCTTAGTAGAACGAAAAACTCGACCGGATCCTCTATCCTTTGCTGGATGCACTTCATGGAAGAACTTCACGTTCTGCTCGTCTCTTTCGGACAACCTTAACATCCGAATCACTTGCTCCTGCAATAATATATATCCATCCTTTTGCGTCACCAGTTTGTATGTACTTCGTGCGCACAGACAGAGTGAGAGAGAGAGAGAGAGTAACAAAATCGCTTGCTGTCTCTTGGGAGGAGAGGCGTCGAGCGCGATGAACTCGGACGAGCAACAATGTCCTGTTGGGACCGGGAGGCTGCAAAATGGACACCTCAACGGAAGAGGACAGATCCGCAAGACGGAGAGGCCGCTGCAACGTATTGGTGGAAGGAATCCAACGGTTCGGAGCCATCATGAAGAATCCATGGTTGCACACCGCCATCTCTAGATTGAACGTGGAAAAGATTTGTGTATGCGCAACTGGAGATTGCAGCAATCTTCCATGTCCGACATCAACAGAAGGAAAAAGAAACCCCAAAATGAGGAAGATCCTTAACGCTTCGTTAAAATGCAATGACTACACAGCTTTCCAATGCATGGGGAATCCTCACATCCTCGACTGATGCAAACAAAAATAAATTCGACAGGTCAAATCCTCCCGTGCTCATGGGTGACTCCTCGTTTACCTCCATTGAAAGCGAGAGAGAATTAAAATTAAATGCGGACAGACGAGGCGCTTTTCTAGGAGTCTACACAGAATATTTACTATTGACAAGCAAGAAAAAGGGAGAACAGCGTTGAAGAGTTATATCCAAGCGAGAACGAAGATTCATAATAACCCCTGCTAGATACTCACTAAATAATTCTACGCTAAAATTATAAGTATATATGAATGCATTGGTTGGGCAGATTCGACAATTTCTCTGAAGCTTATCTAAGATTAATTTGATAATCCATGAGGAGAATTAGTAATTCGTAGAAAAAATCAACTTGACGAAAATCAGTAAAAATCAGATGTTATGACAATTTGATTGTTTATTTTAAGGACAAATAGGTGAAATGCACTTGCAGGATTGCATCGTTCTTGCGCCCATGATTCATAAGCACAATTGATAAAGTTTTCTCAAACTATACCTAATGTGACAGTCGTGGAACTATGGAAGAACATTGGTGAGCGGCTTGCCGAAATGGTCAGCTGAGTAGATTTAAAATGTTGAACAAATTGTTTCATGTTGCATATAATGTTTATAGTATAATTGACTACATAAATCTTTCGTCGGGCTTGTCCTATGATTAATATCTCTAACGAATTAAGCATGTAAAAGCATTTCGAATTATTTTAAATTATTAGAACATTGTATAATTTGCTAAAAGTTTGTAGCATTTAATGTTGAACGCTAAAAAATTACAAATTAAAAGATAAAGTACAATAAAAAAAGGCAAGAAGCATAGCAAAATCGAATTTTTGCTACATGTCATGTTTACTCATGCAAAATAATCTTTATTTTAAAAAAATTTCCAATGTCAATTTCTTTCGTACATGCGACTAGAGAGTTTAGCCTCTTTCATCAAAATTTAAATTGTTGTAAGAAAAGATGATCGATATACTAAATACTAGGCAATTATTTTGTATTCAAATATATTAAAGTAAGGTATTAATTGATTACCTCCCTATCATCTTCATTATCGTAAATGATGATTTTGTCCGTATATAGTTAGGTATATTCATAGTGTATGTGCAACTCATAGCAATGGAAATTCATGTCATATTATGCTTTCTTTCCGTGACGTCTTTAATATATATCGATATAAATTTATAAACTTGTATCGTGTATTAATTACACTGCATTGATGATCCATTGATGTCAATTGGTTGTACTTTAGCTAATTGATTGTTATTTTTATTTGGTTAAACATACATGTTATGGGTTTTTGTCCATTAATAATGAGATTTTTTGGTAATTAGTGTTTATCAATTGAGTATGTTCTTATATCTATTATTATTGTTGTTGTTGTTAGAATTTGTAATCATTACTATTGGTATTTTTATTATAAAGACAGCGTATATCTAATGTCTATTATTGCTATCAAAAAGGATTTTCTTATATCTATTATTGATTAGCATTTTCTTCTACATATTATCATAATTATCATAACACCACTGTTATAATTATGAGAAAAATGTGCATTAATGATGTCAAATAAATTAATGAATATCTCATATGCATATAAAAATGGGTTATGAGGATCCATTACCGTAATTAATTTTTTAGTCTAGTTCAATAGTCTTGGCTAATTATCTTCAAGTAGATGATTGTTCCATCCCTAGTTCCCTTGCTCGTATTATAAATCACATTAATGATTTGTAGTGCCTTTTCATTTTCGATGCTAGGTTTCGAAAAAAGGTACGTGGCAAATGTCGCTAATTCATTAGGGAAATTGATGCAAATTTTCATGGGAAAATACATCGGGAGTATCACATCTTGGCATAGGTAAACACTTTAGTACCAAAATTTTCAAAAAGGTATACTTAAGTATCATTTTTTTGAAAAATTTGGACAATTAAGTGCCAAGTCCGATAGAGTAGCCAAAAATTTGATGTGGCATATTTTTAATAATATAAGTGGTCTATGTGACTCGTTAGAAAGCCAACTCACCAATCCTTGTCTAAAACAACGTTGTCTTCCATATTCACTTAAGTGCTAGCCGTGGTTAAAAAATGATCATTTAAGTGTTAAGTTATGCTGTAAGTGATCACTTATGTGCCACTCGTGGTTAAAAATGAACATTTAAGTACCAAGTTATATAAAAAGTGAACACTTAAGTACGTAGTCTTAGTGTCTGCATGAATAATTTAATCTTTATATTTAAAATTAATTTTGGGGGCTTATAGTGTGATGTAGACAATTTAAAAAAAAAAATTTGCCACGTAAATAATTTTTTTTAAAGAATTGCCACCTCAGTAAATAAAGTTGTTGGAAAATGCCAAGTTAGCACCTTGGTTGGAATTTCTCACTATTGGCACTTAAGTGTTCCATTTTTCTCCGATTTTGATATTTAAGTTTACCTTTTAGAACTTTTGGCAAGTGTCATCTTGTGCCAAGTTTTGACACTTTCGGTGTCCACACCCCAAAATTTTCATGTATATTCTCATCATTGTAAGCTTAGACCATTTTCATCTTCCACTTCTATATAATCTTTATCACTTTCCTTTTGTTTTTTTTTCCAATTCCTTAAATTGAAATATCATAACTTGTTTCCTATTCTTATAGATCGTATATACCTTATTTTATGTAACTAATTGAGCCGAATGATACGAGGCTTTCACGTCGAATTTTGAAGAGGGAAGATCCTATAGAATCTTATCCTAAATTTTCTTTTGTTAGGCTCATAGCTAAAAGACCTACATTTTTAAGACTACGAGGGTTATTCAAATATGAAATATTTCATTGTCCCAAGATATTTTATCTTTGCCTTGAATTATTGGGTTTAGACATTACTTCAGTAATTTTTACTCATTTCAAAGTTGTAGCAACATGCTTCTTTTTCTAATGGTTGATTCTTGCACGATACACTTTTGATCAAAAGAGTTTCCACTAATTATAACAAATTTTCCTTTTTTGGATTTGAAACTTCCTTGAACCGGATCCTATCAATTTAAAAATCATGAATCAAATATACTTATGAAGTTATTCCAATTTATTAATTGGCACTAACCCTAGATCTTTGCCTTGAGAAATGAATCAATACTTTTTACTTGAGTTACATCACATACTATTTACACTACAACCCAAGAAAAAA
Source organism: Eucalyptus grandis (assembly GCF_016545825.1). Lineage (NCBI taxonomy): Eukaryota > Viridiplantae > Streptophyta > Magnoliopsida > Myrtales > Myrtaceae > Eucalyptus > Eucalyptus grandis. The sequence goes on from NC_052613.1 coordinate 21,557,748, forward strand.
ATGAGGGTTCAAATGGAACAAAACGAAGGATATCGAGTCAAGAGTACCTTTATTCCATTACGATATAATAACATAAAAAGGATGGGTGTAAGAATCCACAACTTATCATGTCCTTTAAGTTGCATCTTAATTTCTACCACATCGTTTCAAACGAAGTTTTATAATAAGATTCCTCCAATTTGGAAATGATGTCTAATTTATTTAAATAAGGAATCGCATTATATACACGTATTGATCATTCATTGACAGTCTTGTAGCATACAAATTAATATTTTTAGTCAACTCAGAGCAAATATACAGGAAAAAAACCATTGATTTTATTTTAATTTGCAACTAACACTTACATTTAAAAAAAATTCTTTTAAATTGGGCTTACGCTATTTACACCCTTTAAATGGATATAATACTCCCGGATTTATTGAATTGACGAAAATAACATTAAGAGAACTAATTAATACTCCCGGAAGGGTAAAAGCTGCTATTTATTACAAATTCAAAAGGCAGCTATTATCATAAAAATATAAGAGCGTACTTAAATAAAAAATATGTTTTATTCCACCATCTTATGTTATTTCATTCATGTCCATATAGACTTCATTTCTTTTCTTCTACTTACTAATGTCCTCGTGTTGCTTTCTATCAAGATATTTTGTAATGAGTTTACGCCTTGTTGGTGATCTTTGTTAATTAGTATATAAATAAATATAAATTATAATCCTAAAGAGTTCACAACTTTAATTAAAGAATTCTCTTGAAAAACAATTAAATAAAGCATTGTATATTATAAGGATTTTTTCATATTGAACTTTAGAGAGACATTGTAAATATGCTAATCTCAAGATCATCAAGCGTTTATATCCTTAATCTTTGTACTACTTACTTGAGAGTTATTTTATGGGATAGATTAGGGATAGTAAGATCTCAATAGTAACACTTTTTTGTTCGGCTTTAGCCCTTTTTCATAAAAAGAAATGTACTCTGTTAATATACTTTTAAGTTTGAATCTCAATCATTAAATTTATCAATGTACTCTAATCTTAGACGATTCTTGTGAAAAAAAAAAAACAAAAAACAATGAACACAGGCTTCTTCATTTTGAACACAAAAGAAGAAGAAACAACAAATTAGGAAAGATTGATACAAATTATTAGATTGATTGATCTATGTTAAAGATATATCTTTTCTCTTTCATCAATCTTAGTCTTGATGACGACTAATTTTGGACATATTAAATTTTAGAGTGTGTCTAAAACTTACAAGAGGTGAAAATAGCATGAGCTTCGATCTGTTAGTTATTAATTACTCTTTCTTTATATCTGTTTATTTAAGCTTCTTTTATAAACACATAGATCTGAATTTTTAGTCAGATTCTTCTAACAATTATTTCTTACTCAAATTATAAAAAGTGGGTCTTCACAATTAATGTATAAAGCTCTCTCTTAACCATATGGCGCTCTCCGTGTGCACCATATTTGAAATGTTTGCCAAGTTTTTCTCTTTTAATGTAAGTCAAGGAAAGGTAGAGAAACAAGATTGGTAAACCAGCAAGGTAATAGACATATGATGATGTAATAGTAGAAAATTTTAATTGCATTTTATGACTATTATAATAAGTGGAGTCTGTAGATTTGTTTCTTCAAACGTAACCTCTTCTATATATGAAAAAAAATTAAAAATGTAGGCCGTGCAAAGCCCGGGTAAGAAAACTAGTTTTGCTTTTAATTGAAGATTTAACCATAATTATTTAATGAAAGTATGCAGATATCATTTTAGTGAAAAATGTAATTTCTTAGAAACTTTCTAATGTCCAAGAAGTGAAAGTTAGAAAGTTATCACTATAAAAGCAAAGCACAATAAAACAAAAAATTTGGTACCATAAAATACAAGGATGAAATAACCATAATTATTTACTCTCTTTAGACCGTCTCGATTTTTAAATTTATTTTTTTGGGTACTGTTTTAGTTATGTACATTAAAATATTCAATCAGTAGATATGACGAGTAGCCCACACAAAGTGTGAGTCAAGCAACTAAGAGAATACTCAAGAATTTTAAATTTAAATTGTACATTGTAGCTTAAAATTTAATTCAATGCATAAGAAGTCTTCGAGATGCTTTCATTTTCTATTTTAAAATCGAAATATATTAATTTTTTGAGATTAACATATCAATTACGAGGTTAGGTCCTCATTTTTTTTTTGTCTAATCCTATCTTATATCTATTTGACAAGCCACTAATAGGGCAACATATTAGATAAGATTTTCCAATTTTACCACATTCTGTAATTGATGTTTATATTTGGAAAGTTCCCCGTAAAAAATTTCCCTCTCACGAGCACGCAAGCATGGTTAAGTTCGCCATAAAATAATTACCAAAATGTGATTATTTGTGCAATGATTCATATATGGTCCTGTAGATTTTTTTTCTTTTTTGGTCAGTCTGGTCCTGTAGATGAATAGCAAAAAAACACATTTGATTCTCTTCGGATTAGTTGAGTCGAATTTGAATAACCAAAAAATTCAATTTCTTTGGAATTTGTTTATTTCAAATATGGATATTGTTCTTTTAATAGTCCATTCGGATCAGCTAAGATTGGTTTCGGGTCTTCTGGGCGGGTACGTGCCTCTCTCAAAATTATGCTCATGGGGGGAGGCTATTTGCGATCAAAAATATTATAGGGGGAGTTTGGGGAATTTGTGAGAAATACAGGGCGGGCAATATGGATTTTCATTTTCTAAAATAGTCCGTCCAACGAAGAGTCACGACTTCAAATGGCGCTCTTTCTTGTTCAAGAGAAGAAGCGCGAAGAGAATCGGGATGCTGCGGAGGAGATTAAATGCTCCGCAATTTTCAAGAATCATGCTTTCCCTTCTCAAATGGTTGATGGTCCTCGCTTAGCACGCACAGGTTGGAACTTGTGGACGAAGCATCATTGCGTCCCCTCTCTCTCTTCCTCTCTTAAAATCCATTCAGTCCGTTCTGATTCAGTTTGTCTAGCTTGTTCCTCTTTTTTCGTAACAAGAAAATGGTGTTTTGGGGTCGGTTCCGATTCTCCTTCGCACATTCTTTTGCCTGTGAATTTGATACGACCCTTTTATGTTTCGATCGGTTGTTCTTGTTTGTGATTTTATTTCATGAGAGTGATGATATCGTTTGCTCTGTTTTTCCACTGAGTGAGTAGGGATTGAAGTGAAACCCGGCAAGCCTTATACTCAGAAGCCAAATGGGTCGAGGCTTCGCATCTCCCAGGTAAAACGCTTCTCTGTTCTTTGATTTTGGTTCATTGCAACATTGAAAAGTCCAGATTTCATCAGTTTTTTATTTTATTTTATTGGTATTACCTTAAATTGGATGTGCATAATTTTGGGCAGGGGACACTCGGGACTGGTGTTGCCACCACCAAGAGCACGGTGCAATGCAATGTGGGCAATGCGACTCCTGTATTTATATGCTCCTTGCTTCCGGGAAAAGAAGAATCTGCTCAGATAAATTTGGAATTCGAGGAAGCCCAGCAAGTCATTTTTCTGTTCTCGGTGTTCGCAGTGTTCACCTCACAGGTTACTACGTGCGAAAGGGTCGAGAATTTGATGATGACTCGTATCCTTGGTTGAGTTATGTTGTATTATTCCTTCTTACTGTTATCTCATTTCTCATATATTTTTGTTTTCTAATTGTATAAGATGATCGATTGGTACCATTACATCATTTTAACCATGCAGACATTGGTACACGTTGGGGTGAGCTAAAAGGTCGAGAGATACTAATCAGTGTCCTTACGGACTTCACTTTCTAGACTGTTTCATACACTAAATATAGAAGCTTCATTCTAGAGTTCCGTTCCTTTATAATGATTATTAGAGAGTCCTACGGAGAAGATATTGCAGACACTGAGACAGATATTTCTGAGGACGACGACAAGTATGAAGATAGCTTTATCAATGATGGTGGTGTTGAATTCCTTCCACCTTCTCCTATGCTGAATAAATCAGGTGCTCGTAGTTTAACAATGTTCTTTTCTTATTTCTCATAAGGCATTTGTTGATGAGCTTCTACTTTGAAAATTATGTATGCACAGCTCTTCAATCTTTATATCTAAAGGGAAGAAAAAAAGCTCAATTTTGAGAAATCAATTGGATTTTATATAAAGAACAATTTGGAATCTATCGTGATTAGATGTCGATATCATAACAACACAATAGACCATTTTGCTTTGTTGAGTTACGCATCTAAAGTCCTTGGAGTTGGTTGCTTTGTTCAATTCTCGACATTGCTTGAATTCTTTTTGCTTGATATTAGTGACACCGAGAAGCAATTACAACAACATATGCAACTAATCTTTCACATTTTTCAGATTCAATGAAATATAAATCATTAAATAATTTCCATTTTGTGTAACTAAGTACCAGTTGTCCAGCCATGCATTTGTAAAATGAAATTTGGAGCTCATTCTTTTCTATCTTAAGTGCTCAAGATTGTTGCATCAGAGTTGCTTGCATCCTGCATCAAAGTAGGACCAGTGAAAACCCTCTAGTAACTCTTGTTTCTGGAGGCAAAGGCAATATCCTATAACTTGTTGCTTTTATATTTTAGAAAGAAAGATTATTAATGATGTAGTATGAAGAAATTGACCTTCTTTAAAAAATTGCTGTCGGCAATTTTATTTATTTATCAATAATATGGTATCAACTATCACAAACAAAATATACTTAACTGTGGTGCCATAGAGAAAGATTATGATGTTTGAGCAATTTGTATGATTATGTGACCATAGAGAAAGAATATGATGTGGGAGGATTCTGCTTTTATTTTTGTGCTTGCCAGATAATCTTATATAACTAATATTATTCTTCACTTTAAAATGTGAAATTGCTTCTCCTTCTCATATTCATGTGATGTCATTGGTGTTTTTTTCCTTTGGCCTTCACCGTGATAGATTTGTCATATTGTATTATTATTCTGTTTCTTATGAATTCATTAATGTTGTAGGATCTCGCACCATGCCAGATTTTATTTTATAGTTGTTAGCATTCTTTATTTTGAAATTTCAAGTTGATTTTCCTTCTTATATTCGTATGATGGCATTACATGGACAAGTACAGATATGTTGGTTGCTCTCATTATGCTCAGTTTTGCATCTTCAATTTAGGAGAAAGTTTATATGGCGTGTTTGCAATGTGAATTTTTAACAGCAGAGGAGGAGAAACCAAACCACAAGAAAGGAAGAAAGGGAAAAGACCGTCGTCGACGACTTAGGAAAAAGCATGAAAAAAGTGAATCTAATAAGGTCAATAGCTTGCCACAACAGAATTCTGAGGGCCTGTTGTTAGAATCCGATGAGGAAGATTTCTTTGTATCCTCTCTACTTAAGAAAAAGTCTTATGCGAAGGACTCAGAAATAAATGTCCCAGTTGTAGTCATTGAATCTCCTTTAGATGTTGTCAAGAAGAAGGGAAAGCAAGATGGAAGCACCACCATGAAATCATCTGAACCTTTGCCTCCTGTTGTTGGCATTGAACCTGGAAGGTAATTTATTAAATTAGAGACTTAACAATTTGTTACTTATTTTACTTTTTCCACGATAAGAGAATTCATTGATTTGCTGGAAATGCTTCGTCTTCGCACTTATCTCAACTTGAATAGCTTGTGTAATGTCCAACTGAAGATAAGTGGTTAAGGAATGGACTCTTGACTATTGTGAGACAGGAACTTATGTTTTAGTTACTCATCTAAAGCAGAAGGCCTGCCTATAAATATTATAAAATCAGATACACATGGATGCACATGATTTCATCTAACACGTTGATACATTGGAACCAGCACTGCAATGAAAATGAAGAGTAAATTGCGTATTGTGGAGGGAGAGATGCAGAATCAAGCATGGCAGGAAGATAAGGAACCAAAAGCTGAGGATCCGAGTAAGGAGTGAGTACCTTTATGTCCTCACGTTCTTGTTGACCTCTCATTATCCACACTCACATATATAACGATGCTTGGTTGAAAGCATTGATCCTATAGCTGGGTGTCCTAGGGTTCATTCCACATGTAATCTTTGACATGATGTAGCAACAAAAGTTTGACCCATCTTGAAATAATGAAAGACCTCCATTTGTAGGTCCCCCACTTCCTACCTTTTATTAATTTCAGTGACCCCACACATATGTATATGATGAAAGATTGAAGTACTAGAAAATTTTCAAAATGATTGTGCTTGATGCCTCCGAGCAAAACTCTTATTGTTATGGCTTGTTAGTGCAGATAGCTAAGCATGAATACTTCAATAGTAAATGTGGACCGATGACCTTTCTACTTGCATTTGCAAACGAAGTCTCATGGCAAGCACTGGTCAGTTGCCTAGACAGTAATGAAAGTGATTAAACGATCCTCATAACAAGGAAAAATAGAACTTTACCAGGGATTTTCTTATCTGTGATGAATAGGAGATCTGCTGTTGAAATTAAGCAAGCTCTAAGTAGAGAGAATTGCAAGAAGTCCAAAAAAAAGAAAAGGAAGGACAATAGCTTGCCCCATCAGAATCCTGGAGCCCGGTCGTCAGAACCTGATGGTGAAGATTTCTTCGTATCTTCTCTACTTAAGAAAATGTCTTCTGCGAAGGACTCGGAGACTCAGATCCCAGATGTAGTCATGGACACACCGCTAGATGTTGCCAGGAAGAAGCAAAAGCAAGATGGAAACACTGCCGTGAAATGTTCTGAAAGTTTGTCTCCTGCTGTTGACGGCAAACCTGGAAGGTAATTGACTGAATTTGAGACTTAACAATATGTTACCTATTTTACTTTTTTCACAATAAGGGAAGTCATTTATATGCTGGAAATGCTTCAGCTTGACACCCACTTCAGTTTGAAAGGTCATGTACCGTCTCAAAAAACCATAGATAAGTAGTTAAGGACTGGACTCTTGACTATAGTGAGACATGAAACTTTTGTTTTAGTTATTCAACAAAAGTAAAAGGCCTTCTATAGACAAGGAAGCATATGATTTGATCTAACATTTTGTTACATTGGAATCAGCTCTGCAAATAAAATAAAGAGGAAATTGCAGTTCATGGAGGAAGAGATGCAAAATCAAGCATGTCAGGAAGATAAAGAACCAAAAGCCGACGATCCAACTCAGAAGTGAGTAGCTTTATGTTTTCATGTTCTTATTGGCTTTTCATAATCCAAACTCACATATATATAATGGTATTTGGTTGAATGCATTGATCATGTAGCTGGGTGTCCTAGGTGTAATCTCAGACGTGATGTAGCAACCAGAGTTTGGACTCCACTTGAAATAATGAAAAACGTCCGTTTGTAGGACTCTACTAGCAATGACTCCGCACATATTTATATTTTGAAAGACTCTACTAGCATTCTCATAATATGATTTTGCTTTTAAAGCCCTCAGGAAAAGTTCATAATTTTTCTTTTTGAGTAATATGTCTGAAAAGACCCCTTGAGTCTTTATAAACACCGCTTCGAACACAATTGATACATTTTAAAATGGTCATTGCTCAGACATATTTACCCTTGGCCTCTTCTAGGTTTTTTGGAAAAGAAATAGAAAGGATCTTGGAACTGTAATTGTTATGGCTTCTCAATGCAGATAGTTAAGTGTGCATGCCCAAAGAATAATTGTTGAGCAATGACCTTTCTGCTTGCTTTTATGAACGGATTTGTATTAATTCTCTTGTCAAGCACCGGTTGGTTGGATCGACACTCATGAAGGTGGTTAAACAATCCTTATGACGAGAAAAAAATGTACTCGATGCACCTTCTCTAAATTTGGGATTTCCTTCTCTGTGATGAACAGGAGTTCTGCCGTTGAAGTTGAGCAAGTTCCAAGCGGAGAGAATCGCAAGAAATCCAAAAAGAAGAAAAGGAAGAACAACGTGGCAAATGGGAAAGAAAAAAGAACGTGAAATCTCTCTATCTCCATCCCTAGAGAAAGACGATGGGAAAGAAACAACCGCTCTTTCTTGTGATTTGTTTGTGAAACCAAAGTCACCGTTAAATTTGAACTTTTTACTTGATATCAGCTTATAGTTGCGAGATGAATTTTGAGGATTTTGGACTACATATTCGTCATTATTATTCTTATATATGTTCCATGTGATGATGTGATACATGGCTGGTGTTATTAGATTCTGTAAAAACCATAGATTTTTTTTTTTTAAATTTAACTATGTATATGAACTAAAGTTATTCCTGTATTAGAGTTTGAGAAAACTTGTGATATGTCTAAATTCAAACTCATCGTAAGAGTAGGAAATGTTTTTGCGATGAATATAGAATACAAAGTTGTTCTACTAGATAATAACCAAAGATTATTATTTGTTCCTAGATGCTTTAGATGGTAATGTCAATAGCATATCTCATAGATGAGCACATTTGACCGAATTGCGGGTAATCCGTGGACAATCATGAAGAGGTTCCATTCATGATACATCATCACCACTTGGACACAAACACGTAGGCCACTATCTCAATGAGTTGGTATCTTACGTGGACTAACTTAGCTTGAGGTACGTTCCTTAGCCTTCTTGAAGCTTCAAGAATCTTCTAAATATCTTCACATGTTGGTAGATGTAGTAATTCTTGATAGGAGTGAGATTGTAAATAATGTCAGTTGGTTGGAAGAGAACCTTTAATGTAATTTACTATGGTATCGGTTAATTACTCCTTGGTGAATTTTTTGTTCATAAACGCAAATTACTAATTATAGGTGTAATTGACATTGCGACAATTACAAGTAGTTGTCTATATCATATAAGAGAAACTTATCTTCAAAGTAGTAACATAACCTAAGAGGAAGTAATTTACCCTATAGTAAATAATTTAATTTGCAGTTAATTTTCACTTTATAGGTTAATAATCTATGTTAATATTAGTAAACTGAGTGAATGGTAATTGCTACTAATGTAACTTTCCTTTTATTAGTAAACTGAATACTGAACCTAGTTGTAACAACATTCCTCATTGGGGCAAAATTTCTTTCGGTTTATAAATTACATTTTTTATATGAATATTAATAAACACAAATTATAACAAAAGTTATAAATTATCTTTTCGGCTACAAATATTTAATCAATTTAACAAGCACAATGCTGACAAAAGCGCCCAGATTGAGACAACCGTTTAATTTAAGGTTACCAATTTCAATTATTGAGCACCGACAACACAAGAATATAAAAGCTTCCAAAATCAAATTGTTGATATGGTATTTTATGTCATCATATCACATTCTATTCTTCAATACTTGACTAAGACCAAGTCATGAGGTTATTATCCTAGGTTGAAACAAGTTCTCCTGTCGGATTATTGTCCACTTGAATAGACCAGATTGATTATGCAATAGCGGCTATTTTTATGATCAATAAAATATTTGGAGTTAATAGTACTAAGTAAAGATCTTTTAATTTCTGAGTATATATTAACGATTACCGGACATTAGATTTTGGTAGGAATAATTTTGTTTTTGTCCAGGTGCAATATTTAATGCAAAGATACAAATTCATCGATGGTTTCTTTTAATTCTTAGGTTACAAACTTTAGCTTATTTTGTAAGAAAAGAATAACAAACTGCATCATACACCATGAAACATGAGACATTATCTATCTATCTATAAGAAAATAGTATTTTGAAGGTTCGTGGGCTTTTCACTCAATTTTGCCACTTGGCAATATGTCTAGGGCACAACTACAAAATGTGGCCAATAAAAACCCCAGACCCCCCCGATTGAGGAAAAGAGCAAAATAATATTAAATGGGAAAACAGAAAAATGAACAACACTTCATTTTAAAAATATCAAATCAAAAATCCTTTACGAAATTAAATTTTAGAAAGTTAAATAAATTAATCACATAATTAGGAAAAAGTAGATATCAAACAGAAGGTTATTCAAAAGAAAGCCTAAAATTTAGCACTACCACGTAAAAAAAGTTCGTGTGAAATTAATAAATTAACTATATTATTATCAACAATTTAAATGTTAAACAAAAAATCTACCAGAAGTAAAAGCTAAATTTTTTAAAAAAAGCAGTATTACCTAAAAAAATAGACAAAAGATATTGAGATAAAAAACTTAAACTAATAAAAATAGTTGCACTCAGCCTGGCGCTATTATATCAAGCAATAAATAACTCAAGCCCAATCATCCTGTTATGTTATGTAATTTTGAAGATATATGTGTCTATTTCTTTTGCTAATAACATATATTTTAAAAAGAATACTAGAAATTTGATTAGGTTCACAAACCTATTGACCTAAGTATAGTGAGCTTGAGCTTGACTCAACAAGACGTTCAAAGAAGCTCACTTGACCAGAAATCATATTAGTCGACCTCAGGTAATCACGAAATTAAGCCCCAGTTACTACTGAGTAGCTTGACTCAATTTCACTCCTTCATGTGATGGTATAGTTACATAATGTAAAGAATTAATAGTTGAAGAAAAAGGTGCCAAAAAGTGTATATACCCAACCATTTCCAAACAAATTAAAAAAATTAATGTTTGATCTCATTTAACAAATAAAGAAAGATTCCACCCGTGCAAGCACAGGTTACTCCACTAGGTATTATATGATGTCTAAAATACAGTAAATGGTAATGTTCTCTATTGTGTATGAACTGAATCAGTTGTGGTAAAGTGTAATTATTGCAATAGAGGCTTATGCGGTCATATTGACGTCGTATGCATCTTCTGTATCTATATCTATGAATGAATGGATAAAAACCTAAAGTTGAGAATGGTAGAAAAACTAGACTCCATATTAATACTAAGCAAAAGTTGATCTCCAACATAGCTCGAGATTGACTTGTTGAAGTGCTAAGAAATTATTGACATAGTATTTGAGCGAAGTTGATAAATTTACCTTCTGTTTCTCTCGCTATCCTCTACTTCATACAAAATGATCTGCCAAATATGTGCCATTCTATCCCAGTATATTTCTGACAGAGCATAGCTAATCTTCATCATTTTTCCTCATCCTCTTGACTAGGGGAAGAGAATTACCTTTCTCGTCAGAAACAGATTCATCCGCAGACAAATGAGAGCCCGACTCCGGAGACATGGCATTTTCCTCTCCTCCATCTTCATCAGAAGCATCGCATGATTCGTTTTCATGTGCTGCAGAACGAGAACAGCCAGGTTCGTGGTCAGGATTGTCTTCTTCCCCAACTATACTGGTGGCCTCCCGGGAAGTGCTGTGCTTAGCATGCCTCAGCAAATTCGCTTTAGTGACCTTGCTAAGTCGGATTTAATACTTCTCATAATCTTCTATAAGAAAGATCAGCTCGGGGATGCAGCGATTTTCCCTTTTGATCTTTCCCACAATTCTCCTTCTATTAGTGTTTTCTTGCTGTTCCTGCCTCTTAAGTCATCACATAAATCACTCAAACACAAAGAAAACATTCAAAAAGAAGAGAAGGAAATGCAAATGATGACTGGAGCTTGAGACTGGATAGGGTGGCAATACATAGAGTACTCACCTTCTGCATTTCAGCAACAAAATTATAGAGTTGAAAAGTGAGATGCTTGTGTCATGGGTCGATAGTTTCCTTGACTGCAGATTAACCTATGCGGCGTCTGGTGAACGGAATTCACCAGACCAGCCTTCCTTTTATAGTTGTTCCAATGAACAATACGACAAATATTTCTTTTTATATGAGATTGTATCATACCCAGCTTGGCTCAGGCGTCTAATCCATTGAGCGAGACAGCAGCCCTCTTTAAGCTCAACATTTGGTTTCGGCTTACCATAGCCTCATAAGGAGAATGGCATTAACTCCAGACCAGTTTGTGCACGGGAGGCCAACTTCGCCTTCAGAGCTCATAAGTAATATTATCTTTCTATCCTAAAACTCTTAACGCCAACTGTCCTAATGATACTCCCGTGGCCCAGTTGTGTTAATCCTTTCTGTGCCCTCGGTCTTCACTCGATAACCTCAAACTTCACTCTCAAGGATTCGCGGGTACGAGAGAATCACGGACCGTGTCAAACTCCCCCATCCAATTCTGCAACGCCCTCGTTGCGGGCTGTATTGTCGCTTCCCTACGTTTCCCTAACCTTCAGTGCCACTTCTTGGGAATTACGTAGATGGCAACGCTTGTCAAACAGAATAAGTCACAGCACTCCATTGCTTCCTTCTCCCAATCAAAGCTGTTCGCGAATCTCCAATCACTTGTACTCCCTGACAAGTGTGGCACCTCTAGCCAACTACACCCCTATGGCAGCACTTTTTTTCGCCTACTAAGCTCCTCCTGATTTCTGCAAGCCAACAGATGATCCTCTTGGTGGAAACGTGATCGTAGACCTTTTCTTGCCCATTGATCCAGGAACGTTATTCCCCTTCAGCGAGTAATTCAATTCCTTCCTATGCCCCCATTGCCATCTCAGAAGCTAGACAAGAGCCGCACGTTATCTGAGCCCCTTTGGCCTCGCAATCACTCTTTGCCCTCATAGGACTGGGAAAACCACATGCTTTTCCCAAAATCACCCACCTACTGGAGAGATCCCCGTTCTGATACCATTTGTCATAGGTCGATAATTTCCTTGGCCGCGAATTAACCCGTGCGTCACCTGGCGAACGGAATTCACCAAGCCAGCCTTCTTTCTATGGTTGTTCCAATGAACAATACGACGAATAGCTCTTTTCGTATGAGATCGTACCACGTCTAGCTTGTCTCAGGCATCTAGTCCATCGAGCGAGACCCCTCTTTAGACTCAACAATCGGCTTTGGCCTACCATAGCCTCATTAGGAAAGCGACATCAACTCCCGACCAATTTGTGCACGGGAGGCTGATCCCGCTTTTAAAGCTCCTAAGTAATATTATCCTTCTATCTTTGTGGCATCCCAAAATTCAAAGTCAAGTTATAAGGTGTGTTAAAGCCTCTAATTAGGTAATGAGATTACCTATGGTTTAATGCTTTAGCCATTAGTCTTTTTAAGATTAGGTGATTTGTGCTTATGTTCATGAGATTTTAAATTTGATAGATTAATAATGATAATCTATGCTTGGCCATGCACCTTATGAATTAAATAAAATGTCACAAGACTTTGGCCATGTGGAATTTAAAATTTAAAATTTATAGAAGAAATTATGAAATGGGGAAAATTTAAATTTTATTAGGATGGGCCTTAGGCCCATTGGCCTAAGCTTTAGTGGGCCAAGCTAGTCGGCCCAATAGGAGCCCACGGTGGGGCTGTCGACCGGCCCATTGAGGCCCAAGGAGGTGTGGCCGTCGGCCACAAAGGAGGCCCAAGAGGAAGGCCCAAGCCCAAGCCCAAGCCCAAGTTCAAAGCCCATCTTGCATGTGTGGTGAGAAGTGGCACAAAGGAAGATGGCATGCATTGGCCATTGGTGAGGCAATCTCATGATTGCAAATGATGGGGTTTGGGGGAGATAAAAAGGGAAGAGAGGAGAGAGAATGGCCGGTTAGCCATTCGCCCAAGGGAGAGAGAGGTACCGTGCGAGAGAGAGGGAGAGAGTGGCCGAGAGAGGAGAAGCCGAGAGGAAGAGGAGGAGTCGCCGTCCGTCCGCCGTGCTTGCCGCCGTGTGCCGTCGTCCGTTCGGTCTAGAGGCAAGTTGGAGTCCTCTAGCTGCTCTTGCACGTGTGTGTGTGTTACATGTATGTCGAATTTTGGGTGATTAGGAGAGAAAAACCGAAGCTTGGATGGCTTGTTCTTGAGTGGTGTTGCTGTTTTCGCTTGAACAGTTTGAGTCAGAATGTTGTGTGAGCTTGCATGCATGTTTAGAGTCCGATTTTGGCTTCTATTTCTTCATAAAAGTTGTAGCTAACATCTTAAAATACAACATAATAAAATTTGGTGGAAAATTATGGAGATTTAAGGGGTTAAACTCTCATCCTACGGAGACACCAGATCTGGAACGATTTCACTGACCTTTCGGTGGATTTGTGGTTGCATGTTGATTTGAACTAAGAATATCTCTTCTATTTATTCATTAAAGTTGTAGGTAACATCTTAAAATACAACATACTCAAATTTGAAGTAAAATGAACAAGTATAGCCTAGGAAATCGACTTATTCTTGAAGACTGGAGACGTGGTACTGGACACCCGAGACTTCATGGACCCATATGGTGACTTTTCTTTGGAAATTTGACTTGGATCTCTTCATGAAACTTGTAGAGAACATCTTGAAGTAAAACATATCCAAATTTCAGAGGAAAATAATAAGAATAGGTAGGTGAAGACTCAGTATTTCGGAGAAGCATGCACTGGACGATTCGGTGTTAGATTCAGAAGCTTCGTGAGACTGTAGAAATTAATATAAAAAAAATTTGACTTGGAAGTCTTCATAAAAAATGTACTTTAGTGTCCTGGCTATAACTTGGTAAAATTTAGTAATTTTTGGAGGTCGTATGGATATTTTAATCAAATTGTTTCGGAAACTGTGCATTCTGATTTCATCCGAAAATTATATGCTGTTTTGTGTGAATTATGGATTTGTGTGGAATTCTATTTGGCCATGTATTTTGCACAAAATCATTATCCTATTGTCTTGTTTATCACTTGCCCTAAATTTTATGATTTTTGAGAATCATATAGATATTTAAATTAAATATCTTTGAAAGTGGCATAAGCTGGAATTTAAATAAACGTAAAAAGGGCATGATAAATGGATTATTTTAATTGGCATAAATTCCATAAATTATATTTCATGAATGATTGTACCATGTTGCATGTATGATGAGGTCTTGATGTATGCATGACAATGAATTGAAATGCAGGTGTGAATTCAATGTTGAACATGATTTTTGGTTGCCATTGCATCTTATGCCATGCTAAATTGAGACCGAAATTGGTGAACATGAATAATGTTAAATGAGGAGATTGTTGTGGCGGATGGTAATGCCCGGAATGTATAGAGACACATTGCCGGATGGCCTCGGGAGTGTCAGGATGCCCGGTGGTATACGGTACGTAATTCCAGGGGAGGCCTGGTGGTATGTCGGTACATAATTCCGGAAGTCTTGTTGGAGGTCTTTGCCTGAAAGGAATGCCTCGCAATGCCAGTAGGGGTGCGGGATGCCCGGCCAGGGAGTGTAAATGTCGGAAGCCCCGTCGGAGGTCTTTGCCCGAGGGGAATGCCTCGTGATGTCAGTTGAGATGCGAGATGCCCAGAATGTGGGGGCAGATGCCCGGTGTCCTGGAATGGCTGAATGCCGGAGGTTTTCTCGCATGGGATGCGAGTGTAAAATATGAGATGAAATTAATGATCCGAGGAAGGGTGATGTGGTGATCAAATTGAAAGTTAAAAGTGGAAATTGAACCATGCATGATATGATATGATGATGATCACCCATGGCATGATGATATGCATGATGATGATCACCCATGGCATGATGATATGCATGATGATGATGATGTATGATGTGATATGATGATGATGATCACCCATGGCATGATGACATGCATGATGATGATGATGTATGATGTGATATGGTGATGATCACCCATGGCATGATGATATGCATGATGATGATGATGTATGATGTGATATGATGATGATATATGATATGGCATGATGACATGCATATATGTGTATGGTATGATGATGTCATGATGATGACGACATGTGTGATATGATGAAGTCATGATGATGATGACATGTGTGATATGATGATGTCATGATGATGACGACATGTGTGATATGATGATGTCATGATGATGATGACATGTGTGTGATATAATAATGTCATGATGATGATGATATGAGTATGACATGATGATACACATGTATGTGTTATGATTGTGGTGATGATGCATGATAGTATACGCCTGGCTTCAAGGTAAGTAATGCCTAAGATGCATGTATGACTTGTATGATGCATTGGGTGGTTATTGGATTCCTTTACCTGTTGAGTGGTTGTACTCACCCATTTTGGGGAATAACATTTCAGACTAGAAAAGATAACATTCTAAGGAGGAGGATAGCAAAGGGATAAAACTTTTGGACGCCGATACTGATCAATGGACTTTAAGTATTCGACTGTTGGAGAAGATGTCGGTCATCCTTTGAAGTGTAGCCGAGTATAGAAGACTACGGCATTTTGATGTACTGACTAAAGATGTCCATATGCTTTATGCAAATAAACGTGTTCGGCTTTAACTTATATAAGATGTTTAGTAGGTGTGCATCGTTTTCTGAATATAGGGAAGGGAGTTTGTTGGATGTGCTTTCGTATATGAATTGCGCAAGGGACCTATAAAAAAAAGAAGAAGTGTAAACCTCCTATGCTGCATGGACTTGCTGCAATTGAAATGGTATTGGAGTAACATGTTAATAAGGAAAGTGAAAGGTAAGCGAACTGTGGCGACCCTAATGGATCGGGGGCCGTCGAGGGGTGCCACAATCTTATAACTCTTAGCACCAACCGTCCTGACAACACTTTTACGGACCAGTTGTGTTCATCCTTTCTGCACCCTTGCTCTTCACTTGATAACCCCAAGCTTCACTCCCATGGGTTCACGGGCATGAGAGAATTATGGACTGTGTCACTTGCAAGTTAATTCAACAAGTTTTTGAAATCTAGTGCTTGGCAAAAGTTGCTTGGATCTTCTAGGGGCAATATGAAGTTTTGTTATTTGAGCCAATTGCTTCCACAATCTTGTAACCATTATGAGTAAATGATTTGCTTGAGGGTTTGCACACATTTATCACAACAAAAAAACAAAGTTAAACAAAATAACTTGGTACAACTTTCACCCCCCACCCCCCGAAAAAAAATAAAATTTGATGAAGTGCAATCTTACCCTTCAACCTTCAAGGTCATCTCAAAGCAAATGATGATAGTACTCTCACTACAGCTTCAGACATAGAGAACATATTGTCCTCCAGTACCAATTTAACATCAAGAGCAAGTTCTCCTTCAATCGTTTTATTTCTAATTTGAGAGGAGAGAGAAAGTTCCTTCAGTTTTCTAATGGCCCAATCCACATCGCATATGACTGCTTCAACTGATTGCAGAATGCAAATGATTACTGCAATGCTGGTGTATTTGTCGACAACAGGATATAATTCAGAAATCTCCACGGGACCATCAATTGCTGACCCTGTAACTTTGCACAACTCTATAGCAACATCTTGAGCAAAGATCGAATCATCAGGAGGCGAGCTTAGTTGAAAGGCTAGTAATACCAGACTCCTAACAACTTGGAATATTTGATTCCATTGCTTTTGCAGATCTGTGTAGCCCAGGATTCATGAGAGTTTCTCAGTTGGCAGGGCAACTTGTTAGTAATCATCAACATAATATCACCAAGGACCTGAAAAGAACATACTGCCATAGCTTAGAAAAAACAGCACATGAAATCAGCAAAAGACTTATGAAAGAGAAAATTTGCTTTTTACCTCAGCCTCACGAAAGGATGAAATTGCAAGAAGCTCGGATAACAGAGGCTTCAGGATCTTCACGACGAATATCTCAATGTTCTTTATTTTTGGATCATTAATCACATGGGTTGTATTTTCACCATCAAAACCGTACTCAGTTATGCAGACTGACACCAAATCTTCAAGCAGCTGGGCAAAATGAGGGCCCTGCAAATAAATCATTAACATATCCTTAAGGCAGATAAGTGCTTGATGGAGATTATCTCTTTGACCTTCAATCCTACTTTTGTTCTTTTCATTTGGAAGACTCGATTGGACTGACTTAAGGAGAAGTATCAGCTTCAGCAATTGGGTCCCAGAATCTTAATGTCACCATAGATAGAAGTCTTAAAGGGATCGTCCCTCACTAAAACAGGGCAAGACCTGACGTGACGAAGCAGAATATTCAAGATGAGATATAATGTTTGAGCAGCTTGTGCTCTTGTTGAAGGATGATTGGCCAAGACTCTGGGAGGCTGTACTAGCATTAGAAAATTCAGGATCGTATAACTTTATTGTAGTTTGCAGTAATTGATTGATTGTTGACGTTGCCAAGAGAGGCATCTGTTCTTAAGTCAAGGTGGTGCAGCCAGAATCAGTATGGTCAGGAATATCAATTGCAGTAGTTTTGCCCATTTGCCCTTTTTAGTCCATTGATCTGCCTTGGTTTGCCTATATGTTTCTCCACCAACTAATGGAATTTAACCAAGTCAATTAGCTCCTTTTCAAGTTCTACCCTCTTATCACCTGTTGCTTTCTCCATTTCAGTGGCTATGGTGTTGGGCACCACCTCCGTTATACCCGGTAAAATTATGGCGCAGCTTTTGGTTCTCTCTTGGAACCTGAGCCTGAGTCAGCTCTCTGACCAAGAAGGACTGATCTGCCAAGAAAATGAATACATAGTTACGAAAATGCAAAATTCTTCCACCCGAAAACTCATGCAAAAGGTATGTGTTATCATCGTTTGAAAACTCATTACGTCGGGTAGGTTCTATATTAAAAAATAATAAACTAATTTAGATGGGTAAGTCCTAGGTTCCATCTTGGACAAAATCCGAAACTACTCATTCCCACTGTATCATAGGGTTCGAACAAGCATAGGAAGCCATCTGGTCCTAATAACCTCCGATTAACCATCCTTATTTCCTTGAACAACTCTCTTCCCCTATCGCAGCCGTTTTGTCCTCAGCTACTTCGCCCTTGTCATTTTTTCATCACCATTTATTTAGAGCCTGTTTGGTTTGACTTTGGGGAAATGCTATTGAGAGAATGCAAATACCTTTGAGATAAAGGGGTTTTCCGAAATGTTAGACTGTTTGGTAAATTATAACTGAAAAGTGCTTTAGGGAAATACAAGACTGTTTGGTAAACATATATTTGAAAAGCCCTTTAGTGTGACTAAATTAAGTTTTTTAGTTTTAGTATTTTTAAAATTGTAAAAAAGAAACAATGACTATATAACCTTTTACATTTTCATGCTGAGAGTAATGTTAAAGATATATATTAGTAAATTTATTTAAAAATTATATTAAAAGAATTTGATTATAGATTAAATGCAAAGCTCAACTTTTGGCCTAAGATTTTTTTAGGTTTGTTTTCAACTTTGAATATTTTTTTTTTAATTATTGTAGTATTAATCATATTTGTTAATTAATGATCATTCTAGTGTATTGATAAAAAAGTTAGGCTATTGATTGTCAAAAGATAAAAATGACAAAAAAAAGAAAGGCGAACCCAACATTTACAAAATGGTTTTTATTTTTTTAAATAAAAATAAAATCCGATGAAACTCTGTTGTCGATCAACGACGGTTGGGGTGTGGGGAAGATAATCGGTTTAAAAAAAGAAGAAGAAATTAACAGATGAATAGTAGAGGTGGACTTGCATTTCAAAGGCCAGCATTTGGCCAATGACATCTTCGAATGCTGAATCAAACACCTAAATTTTTTCCTAATGGGCTTTCAGGGCCGAAAGCCCATTGGAAATGCTAAACCAAACGGAGCCTTAGTCTACTACCCAAAAAATAAAAATAAAAATATAAAAACAAGCCATTTGATAGAGGTTTACTAATTTTCCATCCTTTTGCATGTTGAGTTTTCTTCTTTCGCTAGGTATTCTTTTTCACAGTGATTTACTTCTCGATGATGCGCGTATCAGCAATGACCTTCAAATGAGCTCAATCTTGTTCAAGATGGGCTCTACACACCAAAAACGAGAATGCCTCTTGGGATTTTCCTTAGGCGGATCCCCAAGTGATTTAGTGGGTAGCGGTTTGAAGAAGAGAATATATAAGTAGAAAGAATTTTATACTTGGAAAAGATGAGAGAGTTATAATAGATTTCCCCAATTTGTGCTCTCATCTTCCTATTCATAGTAGTCAATCTCTGAGCCATGGCTTGCCACGTGGCACAAACACATTTTTAGATACTATATATAATTTAACTCTCATTTGTAGTAATAAATAAGTTGTTCTCTTGCCATTATAGTTTTGTCTCAATAAGATTCAGGCTTCCAAACTTTGATATTCTTAAGAAGGAATTCCGTAAAAAAATTTTGTTCGCAGGCTTCAGGCGGCTTTCAAGTATGAACCTTTGATAACTCCCTAGACACCAAGATTCGAGGTTAATCGGACTTGAAATGTTTTCCAGGATTTCGATGTTGGCCGGATACGAACAGATGATTTTTTTATTATTATGGGCTTTTGACCATCTAAAAATGTTAATATCTGACCCATTTAGTGAATTTATGTTTTCTAATACAAAGCATCTTTTTTTAAGACCCCCTCATTTAAGTCACATCAAGCTATGAGCCATGCACTGGCTTTGACCAACCGCACTACAAAAGAGCATATAATTCCAATGCGAATATGGTCCTAACTCCAAATTGAAAGCCAACTACTTCCTCTGGTCAACTTTGACTTATTTTGTCAGCTAGAACAAGCAAGGTGATTACTTGAATGAAGTCAACACCATACTCTCGCGGGTTGAACAATTGACTGCTGGCACGTTTGATGGGACGCAATATCGAGAATTACACCCCAAAATAAAAAAAAAAATTGTTTTTTTCTCGAAGGTGAAAAAGAAGTCATGCTCTGGCCATATCATATCAACATAAATTCACACCATTAAAAAGAAATGAAATTTTGTCCTGAATATGGTGTGTGTTTCTACGTATAGTCATATATTATTGATTCTATCCAGTGCTCCACGTTAATAAATACCAAATCGTAAAACCATAAAACTATGAAAAAAAAAAAAAACAAAATAAAAGAAGTTAAAGTGAGGGTTATCTCAAACAAGATCTTTAACATTAAACTTCCAAAATCCCATTTCTTTTCTGCCAAAATAAATGGAAATACTTCAATTTTAGGAAAGATTTTGAGAATCTGGATATATAATGATCCGCATGGACTTGAAGATTGGAGTAAGTGTTGAGTAACATGTAATCCTCGAAATTTGAACAAAGAGCTAAAGCCACTTCAATATCAACCCAAAGTTTAATCCCCCATTCTTTTTCATGGCCAGAAAAATCCCTCTTTTCATTTGGTAAACCAGTTTGTAGTGAAAGTGACAAAGGGTCATGCAAAAATAAAGATTCATGAAAATAGGGGCCTCATAAGGGAAGTGACAAAAAATGAGAGAATGAGAAAATGAAAAATATAGCAAAAAGTATCACTAAAACCCTAAACTATATCTGCCGCAATATCAAAATGACACAAATTGATAATATGGGAGGAAGAATGTAATTGCATTCATTGTATCCTCTTGCACATGTATAAGAAGTCCATTTAAAATGGAAGAAAAACAAAAAAAGAAAAAGTAGGAAAAAATATACAATATAGCATTTTCCTATTCTAAAATTTGTAAATATGATATTGTGGATTGATTGAATCAATTAGTCTCCAATTAGAACAATCTCAATAAAAACATATCATCAATAGTATCTCCACCAATCCCTTTTAAGCCGGCGGCTTAGAAATATCAAAGACGCCTACCTTGCTTAATAGATATATGTGTTGTCTACGATATAGTGGCTTATTAAAATATCTGCAGGTTGTTCCATCGTTTCAATCTCCTTTGTTATTACCATCCCTTCTTGGATTTTATCTTGAGTGAAATGACAATCAACCTCTATATATTTTGTTCTTTCATGAAGTACTGGATTTGCCATCAATTTAAGTGTAGCATCATTGTCACAAAACAATTCACTTGGTCCATCTGCTTGCTTGTCAAGATCTAATAGTAGACCCCATATCCAAACTATTTCATAAACTCTTTTGCCATGCTCAATATTCCAACTTGGTTGAGGATAATGAGGTAGTCACTTGTTTCTTTGTCTTCCATGCTATCAAGGATTTTCCCAATTTTATGCAAAAACTAGTGATGGATCTACGAGTCATTAGACAAGTGGGGTAGTTTGTATCACAATAGGTTGTCATCTTCATGTTGCAATTATGAGATAGAAGTATATCAAGTCTTGGCCATCCTTTAAAATATTTTACAACCTTCAATGCCACATTTATATGAGATTGTTTTGGGGTCATGCATGGATTGATCAAGTATATGTACTGCATAAAATATGTCAGGCTTGGTCATGGTAAGGTAAATCAACTTACTACAAGTCACTGATATCTTGATGGATCTTCAAGCAATGCATCTTCATTAGATGATGATGAACCCACATTATATTCATGTGTTGTTAGTTTGGCTTTTTGCTCAATTGGCATGACAACGGGCTTGCATCCCAATAGTCCTGCCTCTGAAACAATTTCCAAAATAAACTTCCACTGACTAAGACAAATTTCTTTGTCGGATCAAGTTATCTCAATGCCAAAAAAATATTTTTGGCCCAAATCTTTAATGTGGAAAATAGAATGCTGGTATTATTTAAATTTTCCAATAGCCAAGTCATCATTTCCTATGATAAATATGTCATCAACATATATCAATAGATAAATCGATGAGGTACTTGGGTCTAGGTAAATAAGACATAATCATGTTTGGAATGTTGAAAACCTGCATTTGTGAGTGCAATGGTAAATTTTGCATGTCATTGTCGAGAAGTCTACTTCAGTCTATATAGGGATTTTCGGAGACAACACACTTGAGACTCCCCCAATATTTGTAAACCTTATGGGAGTTCTATATAAATTTCCTCATAAAGGTTGCCGTGAAGAAAAGTATTGTGAATGCCCATTTGATGTAGTTGCCAATTATGAGATGCGGCAATGGATAAGAAAGAACGAACAATTACTTCATTGGTGACTAGGGACAAAGTTTCATGGTAATTGAAACATTCCCTTTTTGTAAATCCCTCGGCAACTAAGTGAGCCTTGAAACGTTCTTCGAAGCCATCTGCCTTGTAGTTGATTTTATGTACTCATTTGCAATTAATCGATAAGTAGAGGTACAAGATCCCAAGTGTGATTCTCAATGAGTGCCTACAACTTAGCTTCTATGGTCTATTGCCATTGTGGATCACGTGCCACTTCATTATAGGAAGATGGTTTTGTTCCTGTGATAGGTGACTAATAATATAACACGTGTTCTGGAGATAGTCTAGTAAATGAGACATAAGATGATGCAATGTAATAAGTACTTGGAGAATTCAAAGTGGGACATTTGTAAACCTTGGTTCATGTAGGGGGACCAACATGGTGTCTAGAATGTCGAGGCGGTTCTATATGAGTCTGTTTAGGAATCGACAAACAAGCATCATTAATAGATGGTTGTGGGGGTGCCACTAATGAAATAGGTGAATCATTCCCCTCATTTGATAATATTGGTGATCCAATTTCTCGATTCAAAGATGAAGAAATAGCTGGCATAGATGGTATATACTCTGGTGCAATAAAGATATATTGGGGATATGTAAAAATTCTTCTTCTAATGAGAATGGACGGTAGTCGATGTTGTGACAGATGACTGAGATGAAGATTTCAACTCCTAGAATGGAAATACATCTTCATAAAAAATAACATCTTGGTTGACAAAAAAATGCCTCGTAATATCTCCACAACTTGATATCTTTTTTGTAAAGAAAGGTATCTAATAAAAATGTGTGGAATTGCACAAGGATCCATCTTATTTCGAGAAGCCATAGTTGCTATAAAGCATAAGTGGCCAAATACTCTTAGGTGATGAATTTCTGGTTGATTCTCGAAGAGCATGTCAAATGGGTTTCATCGTTCAAGAACATGATTTGGCATGCGATTGATTAGATAATTTACCATGATCACACAATCCTAAAAAAAATTCAGGAATGAAAACTTAATATTTTATTGTACGAGCAACTTCTTGACACCATGCCATGAATTGTTAATATTGGAGGAAGAATGTAATTGTAGCCACCCGTATCTTCTTGTACATATATTACAAGTCCATTTATAATGGAAGAAAAAACAAAAAGTAGGAAAGAATATATAAGATAGCTTTTTCCTATTCTATAATTTGTAAATTTGATCTTATGAATTGATTGAATCAATCAGTCCACAATTAGAACAATCAGAAAAAAGGCGCATCTCCAATAGTATCTCGAAAACGAAATTTCCAAACTTGTACCTTGCGACAAGAATACAATTCGTCTACCATTCAAAGATCCTCAAATTTATTCATGGGTACAAATATATCCTCTCTCTATCATGAAAAACCCTAAACTTTCTTTAACGTGACCCAATGCTCCACTATTTTTTTCGTGTCATGAATACCTCAATACTTATACGAACAAGCCGTGAGAAAAAAAGAACTTTCGCCATAGTTCCGTCCAGTTCGATGGAATGGCTTGTGTGGACAAAACGGGCAAATGGAGCTGACGTAGAATTGGTGTTTGCGAAAGATATGATTTAAGGATTTTGATGGTACAAAAAAGTTTTACGCCAATGATCCCATACACATATTCAAGGCTTTTGGGAACAAGGAAATAAAAAAAAACATGTTTCGGCGCGAGTCATTGTCGGAGGAACCGTCTGGTTTGTCCCCAAATGATACGGTCGCCATTCCGATTCGACCCCTCCCCCACCTACGTTTACGGGGGCATTTGGCAGTGCTCGTTCCAATTCCACAGACCGTTCAGCTTCCAATGGCCGTACAATAACCTCCCCGCATTGTCATTCCGACCGGAATTCATCAACCTCTGTTTTCTCCCATCTCCAACTTCATCGAGAGAAAAACAGAGGGAGAGAAACAGAGACAGAGAGAAACAGAGACACGGAAAATGGGGAGCTGGGGAGCGATTCTGAGGCACCCGGGGGATTTCTACCCGCTGATGAAGCTGAAGATGGCGGCGAGCAATGCCGAGAAGCAGATCCCCCCGCAGCCCCACTGGGCATTCTGCTACTCCATGCTCCACAAGGTCTCCCGCAGCTTCGCCCTCGTCATCCAACAGCTCGGCACCGAGCTCCGTGATGCGGTGAGCGCCGGTTCTCGATCTCCACGTTCTCGTGATGGGTCGGTGTCCGTTCTTTTCTTTCTTTCTTTCTTTCTTTCGTTTTTTCGTTTCCGAGAAATTTGGACGATCGAGACGTGGTGATGATACGTGCATAGGATTGTGGATCAGGGTGGATGAGCATTTTTGAGCTTTTGTGGATGCGTAATCGCTGAATATGTCCGTTTGTGGTGTTTCAGCAATGCCGTGATGAATTTTGGATGCATTGACTCCGCCTTTTGCTGCTAAATGGGAACGAAGTTGTTTTCTGTTTCTTTTTTTATCTGTTGGGGCCAAGAGAAATTTTTCTATGGCTCAGTGAGCAGTGCATCGGTGATCAGGAAATGTAAGCAAATTTGCCATATCATGATGGGAGGAGCAATATGAGAGAGGAAAAAAATTGCTAATTCTAGACTACCTGCCGAAGACAGCCGGCACAACGGCTTAGATAAAGTCAGTGAACCATAAATATTCTGCAAAGATGAATTCGGGTACATTTCTCTGTATGTTGTGCCTTGAGCGGCGTGCCCTTACCTACCAAAAGGCCCCGAAACAGTTTAATGAGGCATTCTAGTAGAGGGTCAATGCATGATCTTGATGCAAGACCATGACGTTAGAAGGAGTATTCCAAGCTTACGCTTTTCTCTCTCATCAGCTTAAGCACAAGGTTTCCATGATTTTGGCATTTAGTTGATGGGAGGAGGTTCCTTGAGTCCATCTTCCTCCTCCTCCTCCTCCAAGGGTTTTGCTGTTTTAGTATTATTGTTTCTGCATTCCTAGCGAAATAAATTATAGGCTTTTCTCTCTCCTTCTTTCTCAAGAGAGATTCTGCAGGGAGGATATATCATGTGTCAATGTTTGGAATGTTTCTTGGCTGCCCTGGCTTTACTCATACTGTTTGATAGCATGCGTGTGGCACACGTGGCACCTGGATCTAACAGTTCTGATGAACTGGATATAATAACAATTTAGTCATAGAAGATGACACAAGTATTAGTGAACCAGCTCCAGGACCTGATATTTGTCTATTCCTAGAAATCAGAATATCAGCTGTGGAAGTACATATTATTATCTAACCAATTTTACATGGTCAATGGAAGCTAGTTACTTTATCCTAGACAACTGTTGAAATTCAAAAGTCATAGGAAGTAATATAGGCTCTTATGACATGAACCGCATCTAAGTATGATGTTGGCTGGAATGTCGTGATATTAGTTTTGAAGTCAATGCTGTCATCATCCATAGATTCATGTGGTTACTTCTTGTTTTCTTTTTATACTTTCTCCTACTAACTTCTGTTGTCTGCTACTCCGAATGCAAAACTGTGAACTGTTAGATTAGTTGATGCAAATGCTACTAGTAGCCAATGCAGATTTCAGTGGAATTATTATATTAGTTTCTTGCAATGTGTTTTATCTGTTTAAATTTCTTTCACATTTTTGCAGGTGTGCATATTCTATTTGGTCCTGCGAGCACTTGATACAGTTGGTTCGTCCCATAACTCTGTATTTATTCTCTTTGTCTTGCATTTGCAAGATATTATGCTGTCTATCAAATATAGTGCATCTGTCCTATATTACTGTCATTTCATTTTGGGGACAGTAAACCTTAGCAGTCGTTTATCAAATTGATTTCAAATGTATCTATCCAGTTGGCAGCTCTACTTTTCCCATCAAACTTCTACATAACAGGAAAAGGAAGTGGAGGTTTTGAGGCTACATTTTCTTGTCTGTGTGTTTTCAAAGGCGAAAACCTATTCCTCTGTGAATCTCGATAATTCCGTATTTTTTTAGCTATGGGAAGTTGCAACACTTATCTTTAGCACCTTTGGTTGGCTACTTTGCGCGAGCTGTCCTTTTTCTGTCAATGACTAGCCATAGCGTGAATGCATTTGGAGTTTCCTTTTTATGCTGATAACGTTCATGCAAATATTATGATGTTGGTCAGAGTGAGTAATTCATATCTAGATTTCATTTTATTTATCACCACTGACCATCATAAATGGAAGTGAAGCATGTTAATGCTCTAGTTGTTAGGGCCCCTGCTGATTTATTGGATGATAAACATTGACTTATAGTTTTAATCTGTTGAATAATCCATAAAAAATCAGTTTTGAGGATTAGTCCTTAGTTCCCCTGTCTAATTCTCTTTAACATCGTGTTGAATAGTCGCTTCCAGCTCCATAATGACAGTAGTATGTGTTTTGGTGCTGGAATCTTATTTCTTCTAATGTAACCTTTCCAGAGGATGACACAAGCATACCTACTGATGTCAAAGTGCCTATCCTGAAAGCCTTTCATCAGCACGTGTATGATAAGGAGTGGCATTTTCATGTGAGTAAACATGCTATTCAGTTACCTCTTTCTTGCCAGTTGAAGTTTTTGGTAATCTAAAGACTGGTCTTCATGTATTTAAATGCTTGCTTAAGTGTTGCTGCCCTCTGCTAACTTTTGCAAAAATTTCAGAAAACATGAATTGTATGTATATTGACAAAAATATTGTTGGACTCATATCTCTTAGCGGTTTCCTTGTACAAGTATGTGTCTCTATGCGTAAATAATTGGTGTGCTCCACATTTTGCATTAAGAATGGTCTTCGGAGCTACCTGGAGATTCTATCTTTAACAATATCCTGTAGCAATTGTACATCTTTGCCACATTGTTTTTCATAGAGGAGTAGTTGTGTCTGTGACTTTATTTGAATTGACTTCAAATTGACTGAAATCATTTTCTTAACACCGCCACTCGTAGAACAAGATATATCAACAAAATTTTGCCTCTATGTTATGATTCTACATGAGGAGCTCTACAAATAGTATCATCTACTTTTCTTTTTTTGTGCATTCTTTTACTAACTTTTTACGAACCAATACTAAAGTATGATAGACGCTCTCTTGCTGTGACAAATTCTTGTAATATTTCTAGCATATGGGGATATTGGACAACCCCGCATAGGGTTAAATATTGCTAAATTATATCTAATGTCAAGTTGGGAAATAAGTTGTTTCTAAGCTCTTTAGGTTCCATCATGCCACTAATTCTCAACTGGCAAATTTTGGGACATGCAGAACTTGGTTAGCAAAGCTGTCTTAAGTTGCGACTGTTGTTACCTTGAAATTCTTATTATTGTAAGTTATAGTCTTTTGCTGTTTTAGTATATGAGAATCTGTAGATGGTGCTTATCCACTTCTCTGTGTTACCTCATTTGAGAAGAAGTTGGAGTGGACTATTTCAGTGGTCCAGAACTTTAGTGAGTTCACTGACTTGAATTTTCTGTTGTCGTATTAAGGTGGTACAAAGGAATACAAGGTTCTAATGGACCAATTTCATCATGTTTCCATGGCTTTCCTGGAGCTAGGGAAAAGGTTACAAACTAACGATTTTTCTTTGTAATCTTGATGTGAACGCCTTTTATGACATCAGAATATTCTCTTCTTCTAGCTGATCTTTAGCCACTCACTTAACCATATGTGTTTCCTTCACCAACATATCTAAACATCATAATGTCACAACTGATACTTGATAATATCATTGTCTACCAGATGTTTCTCTAACCAGTTTTTTTCTGTCAATGGGAATGCAAACTTGAAATTAGAATTTTCCTGCAATTAACACAACCTTGGCAAACTGTTTCTGCTGGTTGTTAATTGACTTATTTTGCTTTATAGACCGTGGCTTTTGATTATACTTGCAGTTACCAAGAGGCTATTGAGGATATTACTAAAAGGATGGGAGTAGGAATGGCAAACTTTATTTGCAAAGAGGTTTGTGATCTATGCTATGTGACACTTGTGATATTTTCCAAGACCTTACCTTAACAAGTAGCCAAGCCTCTTACAAAGATTACAGTACTTGGTTGCGCTTGGACTAGTTCGATATTGAGCAAGTGCATATACTTCACATGAGGAGAATCCTTGCCTCCAATGGGTAGCCCATCCTGCCTTTTACTATGACCGTGCTGGAGTAAGGGTTTGATCTTAGCTCTTTGGTACAACTCCTTGCGGGGTTCACTTATAAAAAAAAAAAAAAAAAAAAAAAAAAAACTTCGGGCATCTAGAAGTTTATCATTTGGCCTAAATGACCATTCTTCCATCTTCCAAGGTCCACTGGCTTATTAACTCACTATTGACTACTATTCGCCTGCTTTATGGTAACTGATCAGGTTGGATTGAAACAAGTTTGATCAAAAGAGCTGGCAATGTTCTTTTGCACAAAGCATTTCAATGCTAGTTGTAGTCTTGCACCTTCCGGAAGAGCTGCTTGAGTGGAGATTAATCTGTTTATATGTCATTCAATTACTTATTTTACAAAAAGTACACTAATTTCTTCCTCACCGCAGGTGGAAACAATTGATGATTACGATGAATATTGCCACTATGTGGCAGGACTTGTTGGTTTAGGTTTGTCAAAGCTTTTCCATGCTTCGGGAGCTGAAGATCTGGCACCAGATTCTCTATCTAATTCGATGGGTTTGTTTCTACAGGTGGTTAAAAAGACGACTAAGTTTCATGTGTATTGCCACCTTTTTATTTTTTGGATTTCTGACATTGTTTTTGAATGCAAAAATCAGAAAACAAACATTATTCGAGATTATTTGGAGGATATCAATGAGATTCCAAAGTCACGCATGTTTTGGCCTCGTCAAATTTGGAGCAAATATGTAAACAAACTTGAGGTGTGCCTCTTCAACATGATTAATGACTATTAAGTGCTTAAGTAGATTGTTCAAGCCTTTTGCTATATGAAGTCGATTTTCCTTCACCCTGTTTGTAGGTGAATTGAGATATTATTCACTTATAGTGCTGAATAACATGTTGCATGCACATCCTTATTTTCTCTATTCTGTGATTGGCCCCATCTATATAGGACTTGAAGTGTGAGGAGAACTCAGAGAAGGCAGTGCGATGTTTGAATGATATGGTCACGAATGCTTTGACACATGTTGAAGACTGTTTGACCTACATGTCTGCTTTAGGGGATCCTTCTATATTCCGGTTTTGTGCCATTCCTCAGGTACATGGTCAATTCTTCAAGGCAACATTGTGCTTCTCTTCAACCAAAAGTTGTTGCCTTCCTATATTTTAAAAAATATAGGAGGTAGCTATTGATATTCAAATTTCGGCTCTATAATAAGATCTCCGTTGAAAGTTTTTCTCACGAACATACTACGAGCTCACTGTGTACACTACTCCCCACCCACATTCTCATGCACATTTGCACGCACAGCGTGCGCTCAGACACACAAATTGTCCCCTTCTCTCCCCTTTCACACATGTTTGTGCATCCTACACTAGTTTGCATTAAAGAAAAAGGTTGCTCTAATATTGGTTTCGCACATTGATTCTGAAAACTTTTCCTGCCATAATGAATTTTTGCTGAAGTTGCTCTTCATTAAGACTTTCTGTACATGGTTGTTTTGCTTTCATGGTATTTAAGATTGCTATTTTCTTGTCTATGCCATTAATCTTTTGATTATCTGGGAGAAGCTACTTTGCCAACATTTTTGTACTGTTTCTAGATAATGGCAATTGGAACATTAGCTTTATGCTACAACAATATTGAAGTTTTCAAAGGCGTAGTGAAGATAAGGCGAGGTAAGAAAATGATTTGCTGATATTTTCTTTCATCATTGAAACTATAGCTATCCTAGACTAGATGAAATGATTAGGCATGCTGAAGAACTTCAATGGCACTAGGCATTCGTAAAATAGTTTTACTGAGCCATTAGACACGAGGAAATAATGAGGTTTACTGAAGAACTAGATCGAGGCAAGACGGAAATGGCTTGTGCGGCTCACCATTCATTAGTTCGAGACCATTCATAGGGCCTTGCTTCCTGTTCTCATAATTGGTCATTTGTCATGGCAGTGTCTATCCATGACTCTCTCTACTTTTGTGTATGCTCCAAGATAATGGTCCCTTAGTGATTCCATTTCTCTACCTATACTTTTCAGGTCTTACTGCTAAAGTTATCGATCGTACAAGAACAATGGCTGATGTTTATGGTGCATTCTATGATTTTTCTTGTATGCTGAAGTCCAAGGTATGAAAGTCAAGAAGTAGCATGCACATCTTGTAATCTATTCTCGTGCACTTATCATCTTTAATTTTTAGTTATTTCTTCTTGAAAATGCACTAGACCTTATAACCTGTGTTAGACTTGATTTGTTGGAAGCAAACTGCTGAAGGCCTGCTCAGGACATGGCCAGCAATTAAAAGGGCGAATTTTCCAATGTCTTAGGGTTGTCATTGGACCAATTCCAATCCCTGTATCTCTAGATACTTCTTTCTCAGAGGGCTAATTCCCCTATGTAGCTCTAGGCAAGGGCTAATATCCAAGCTGCCCCTCAATGCTGGTCTTAGACTGGTGGGGAATGACTGCAGTGTGAGGGACACGTTAGGAGTTCTCGTTAGAGATAGCAGTACCAACATACATGTGAAGCATGAAGGGGAAGTAAGTCAAAACTGTTTAGAGGCTAAAAGAAATAATTTTAATGACGGTTCAGATAGTGAGGAAGGAGTAAAATTCTTTCAAGAAAAGTGGCTTTTAGATGATGAACATGAAGAGTTTTCAGCTGTCAGAAAATATTTCAGAGATTCCAGAAGAAGAACGTTGAGAGAAGTGAGAGTGGTAGAGAACAAAGCGAAACATCTGCTTGTTGGTTCCACCTGCAGGAGATACATTTATGGAAAGATCTAGATTAGTGGAAGAAATAGCAAATGGTGGCAATGAATCAGTGTATTTTGACTCAAGCGACTGTGGGAGCTTTATACATGGAAGTAATGGGGATGAAGGAGATCATGCAAAAAGCAGGAGAAGTGGGTACCCCGCTTACGACACGTGCACGATCACCTTGCGTTGTGCTCGGTATTAGTATGACCTTTTTGGCCTCAAACAGTTTGGGAGGCCGATACTAACTACTCAATTGATCTGCATAGAGATATCAATCAACTTTATAGAGAATGACAGAACAATAGTCAAGGTTGTGTGCAATGGGGATGGTTGTCCTTGGTTCATTTATTGTTCACATGATAAATACAACCATCATTTCCATTTAAAGACGTTTGCAGATTATCATAAATGCTATCAAAAAATTAGAATTACTTGGGTTACTTTTTTCACGGATTGCCAAAAGATATGCAGCTAGGATAATAAGCTTTCCTAGGTGGAAACAGAGGGACAAGAAGGAACTTTGAAGCAGGAATATGCTGGGGATGTTACTCTTAGCCAGTGAAGGAGGCAAAAATGCTTGTCTTTAAGCAACTAGAAGGAAATCTGATTGATAAAATTTGTTCTATGTTGAGGGATTATGAGGAAGAACTTCTGAAAACTACCATTGGTGGCTCTAATTATGTACTTAGAGAGAGAGAGAGAGAGAGGGTATTAGCGGGTCTGAACAAGAAAAGAATGAGAGAGAGGGTATTAGCGGGTCTGAACAAGAAAAGAATGAGACCGCATGTTCTCTTGTTGATGATATCCGTAACAAACATTACTGTGCAATGAGACCACATTGTCTCTTGTGGCAATATCTGTAACAAACATTACTCTGCAAAATCTTTGGTGATTAAATTGGGGCAGAGAAAGGGTAATGAACACAGCAAACCAGATTGTAAAAGCTATCTCGAATCTGTAGTGAGCAGGACAGCGCCCCCTTATCTTAAATTTTTCTTCACAGTTATCTCCATGTCTTTCACACTATGGTTCGTTAAATATGGCCTTAAACATTGCTCACTATGTTACGCCTTTGGCTCATGTAGGTTGATAAGAATGACCCTAATGCTACAAAAACATTAAGCAGAATCGAGATTACGCAGAAGGCTTGCAGAGATGCTGGCCTCCGAAACAAAAGGTTCCTCTCTCTCTCTCTCGGTGATATAGATACTGAATTTGTTCTTTCCACTATAACATTACTTCTTTTCATGAATTTTGACAGGAATTTTTTTTATAATGAATTTTGACAGGAAATCTTACATCCTTCCAAGTGAACCCAGATATGGTTTCGTGCCGGTGAGTTTACTGCCATTTATCTTGCATTTATTTGGCTGGTCTAAAACCAATATGCTGGGCAGTAACCCAAACAAAAGAAAAAGAACACTTGCTGATCAGAGTCTAAATTGCAGGTCGTTGTTTTGCTCATTATACTGGCAATAATTCTCGCTCAATTCTTAAGAAGTAGATCAAGTAACTACTGTGAGTTCCTTTCAGCATAACACGCGACCAATGATTGCTACGAACTTCTCTTATCATTGTCCTATAA
Organism: Eucalyptus grandis; assembly: GCF_016545825.1. NCBI lineage: Eukaryota > Viridiplantae > Streptophyta > Magnoliopsida > Myrtales > Myrtaceae > Eucalyptus > Eucalyptus grandis. The sequence goes on from NC_052613.1 coordinate 21,590,824, forward strand.
CTAGTATTCCTTTGCTTTCTCTTGTGCAGGATGGAGCTTTGTGGGAACATCAGCAAGTCATAGAGATTGTGTCAGATGCACATGTACGTACTGAGGAGTTATGCTTTTATATATGATTGTAATTTGCTCTTTGTAAGGGAATTTCGTTTGTCTTTCCCCTTCAAAAAAAGGGAAATAAATGCATCTCATTTTTCAAAAATTTTATTTCAGCCCCAACCTACCAAATTGTCCCTTACTCCCGGCAGATCCATCTTTGAGCCGATGCAGGATTAGATGATATCTCTTAAGCTATAAAAGCTGCTATAGGATCAATATTACACTGAATCTCTTCTCAGCTTTAAGTGTTTCTGATAAAATAATTAAACATTAAATCGCGCCTTCATTTAACAGTTGTTGTTAGATGAAAACACGATTTATTCTTTAATTATTCTATCATTGCAAGAATTTGTATGAGATTACTGCCAACTATTTTAAAAACTTAAGCTGTTAGATAAATGCATAGTTTAATATTTAATTATTCTATCAATTTCGTAGAATTTTGACGCAATTTCAGTATACTCTAAGCTATCACATGGGGCTTGGAATTACTAGAGTTAGGTATTTGGCACATTTGAACGTTCAATCTTTTGTAAAATGGCTTGAAATACCATTCTAACGTACTTGGAAATTTTTCTTAACAATCCTTCATGGCTATGGAACTTTCGGTTAGACTAATCTCTAGAAATGCATACAAATCACTTTGCCCATATGCATTTTGCAAGGCAATGATATGGTTATCCATAAAAGCGGCGAGTGAGAATGCTTAAATCAGGTAATGATGTGATTTAAATATGAAATATCACCCTTCCCCGTAAATCAAATAAGACACCAAAATCCAATGAATAACATGACCACAAAAATGACATGAATATGCGGAAAAACCATAGGCCTTGCACGGGCCACGTGGAAGAACAATTTTTATTTATTGTACTTAATTATTTTGAGTCCATGTCCTGTGGGTGTAAACCCAACACTCAACTAATATACTGTATATTTGGCTATATGTCTCCTTTAGTTGGTGAAAGAATCTTCTTGCCGGCAGTGGATGGGGAAGAAAAGAACGCATTTCTTGGCATCAGGAAACGATGACTTGTTTCCTGACTTCTCAACTAAAGTCCCACTCTTCATATCGTTAAGCTTTTATTCGACGTGAGTAGATGATCGCGTTTAAAAAAAATTAAAAATCAATAGTATTAGATAATCAATCCTCTAGCATGAGCCTCCTGCTCATACAATGAAACCCGTATGAAAAGAAAGTCCGTATCATGCTAAACCACACTGCTCAAATCGCCTTTGAATTTTGTCTGATGTATCTAGGCATTCGTATTAAATATCTATTTTTTTCTATTTTCTTTTCCGAGTTAAACACTTCATATTTTGAAGGCGCAACAAGGGGAGAAGATTGACTAATTTCAAGCTCACACAAAAGGCCAAAGAGCCAGGATGCAACGCGTAATTTACACCTAAAACAATATTTGGTAGATAATTAGGCTATGATCCTCATTTATATACTGCAAGGGAAGATGATTTCCACAATCATTACCAGCAATTCAATGCAAATAAAATGTAAAATTAGTCAACTTATCTTAGAATGATTTTTGTTGTTCATCCACCAAGAAAGATAAATGGGTTATATAGAGATCAAAAAATGACAAGAACATTGGAACATGAAAGGAAAGTATACTGGGAAATCCTAACTTCCTACATCTCCCCCCGTGTCTCTTTTCAGTCAAATGATATTGAAGTTTTCCGTCAAGATTTGCATCATCCTCCTCTTTCACCCTTCAAAGTGTGATAGAGGAACTTCAAGAGTATGTTCTTGTTATCTTTCATTCTATGCAAGAGGATCGTCAGGTCAATAGAACTTCAACTTGCCGCAACGGCGGAAAACTGTGCGACGCAGATCGAGAAAAAGGGAAGGTGGAGGTGCGGCTAGCTTTCCGAAGCTCCTCACTGTGCTTCTTGAGCTCGTGGATGGAGAAAATGTTGCCGGAGTGAGGGATGATGGAGGTGGTGCTCGCGGGGGGAAGAAACAAGGTGGGGGAGAGGCATTGAGGAAGAGGGACCGAAGAAGAAGAAGGGAAAGAAGAAAAAGAAGAGAGGGGGAAGGAGGAGAGAAGGCGGAGGAAATGAGGAAGGAGGGGAGAGAGAAGAGGTCTTATCCCCTTGGTGCATGGAGGGGGTGGGCCGTGTGGTGCCACACTGCCGCCCACTGCCCCATTTGGCGCACCTTCTCCGCCACTTGACAGAGGAGAAGAGAGGAGGAGGGAGAGTTGGGTGGCTATTGTCACGCCCTGGACCTTTTCTCTGTCGTGGGAACTCGACATCCACGGGATTTAATTTGGGATGTTCCAGAAGGAGTTGCTGTTCCATTACTTTTATCTTTTAATTAAGCACATGCGAAAGTATGCAACTGTAACACCCAATCAACAAACAATAAACGGATAGTGAGGAGAACATGTACACAAATACACAACTTATATATTGCTTCATTAGCATTGAAAAGTTTCATTTACAAGTCCACTTAGTTGGGCCTTTCCGATTAAGGATAAGGGGGAAGATTAGTCTAGCTCCACTATGAGAGTGACTACAAAAAAAAAAAAAGGGTTCCCATCAGGAAGCCAGCTCCTCATGGCTTGGGCTTGGGGTTGTAGTTGGGGTCGGAGTTGAGGTCATCCATAGTGCCATCAGGAGGGTTTGCCATTGAACCATCGGGGCCACTAAGTGGATTGTCGAAATCACGGAGGGGCTCAAAGACCTCCTCGTCAACCCATGCAAACCATGCCTCAAATAGATGGGGAACCAAATACCCTATATGCTCATCCACCCACATCATAGTGGTGTGCCTTTTGTGTATAATGTTGGTCGTTGTATCCTCTATGTCCAATATCTCAACCTCTATCTATATAGAAAGACCATAACAGATTAGAGGAAGACTTATACCTATGGGTCTAAAAAAAGGTGAAATAACAACAAATGAGTTGAAAACTCAATAAGTAAATCACATAAACCTCATACAGGTGAATGTCTCGTATCGGAACCATACGAAAACTCAACGTCAACATGTTGATGGAAGATCAATAGTAAAACCTTTTATTTGCCTTAACTATGCACATGAAGGGAAGTCTTCAACTACCTAAAATACTCGCACTTTGAAGAACCTATGAAATATCTCATAAAAATTCTACATGGGCTGAACAATAACTTCTATAATATACACGTGCTTCTTGAGCCCTAAATAATGACATATAAAATATACATGTTTCTCACAAAATCACAATTAATAGCATCTATAATCCGTGCATGTCGAATAATAGCTTCTAAAATATTATCGTGGCTCTCAAGTCTATAATAATGACTTCTAAAATGTCCACGTGCCTCTCATGTCACAAAAAATTATAAATAGATTATGCATGTGCCTCTCACGTCATAAACAATAGCACATAAAATATGTACGTGTCATAAAATAACTTCAAAAGTATGCATGTGATGCTCAAATGTAATTTTGCTTGAGAATCACATAACACTCCATAATATCATACAACTTTCAAGTCCACTTATTACACTTATAATTGAAATTCATTGGTTCTTTCGGAATACACTGAGCATTATCCTATCCCATCGGACATGACAACGTCTTGAAATCCATTGGTCACAGCATCAGAAATTCATTGGGCATAGTTTTGTAACCATCTCTGCGAATGTCACCTGAAATCCATTGGGCATCATCCTAAAATCCATCGACGACTGTTTCCCTCATATGACCACACGAATTAAGCACACAATCAGTTCTTATCTTTTTCTTTAGTCTAATGTATGAATGCGTCAAGGCATGCCAAGCAAAGTGTATGTCATGACTTACTAAAACCACGTTGATAAAATATGCAGAGCATGAAACGAGAACTGTGACTTGACCGGCCACATTCAAGCATTGGCCAAAGTTCAATCTGGTTCGGAAACGATACGCCTTAATATTGTCGAACCAAGAGAGAGATTCGGCCCGGCGTTTTTTCATGCATATCCAAAAACCAATGCGAATCTCTTCGAGGGTTAGGGCGTGTTTTCAAGCATCAACTATGGCGAATATGTGGACTACATCCAATAAATAACAACCAAACCTTGCAACCAATAATAAATGATAACACATAAACAACCATATCCAATAATGGCAACAATTCCTTATAACCAAATTTAGATAATGACGTATAAACGGACCTCATTCAATAACAACAATGACTTCATATAATCAAACCTAGAAAAGAATGTATAAACAAATTGCGTCTACTAACAACAACAAACCTTGTGACTTTGACGATCACATAGCGAGTCTCGCTTATTCTCAAACCTCATAACCCAAGTAAATCATGAGCAAACCATACAAAATTAGTACGTGACTCTAGTCTACCTAAGATGGCTTGATTCTATCAAACCACAAGAACAAAACCTAACCTAAATCAGAACTATGCAACACAATGGCCTAGCCAATGTTTAGGGGATGTACTTGTAGAACTGAGACAAGAATGGGGTTGGATGACGGATGGCTCGAGGCTCATGGGGGCGGTGATGGCACGATGTGAGGTGGTGGTGGGGGGTGAACCAAGGGGGAGAGAGGGAGGCGTGAGAGTGAGGGAGAGGGAGTGTCACGACCCCAACTCTATCTCCAGGGTCATGAGTGGTAGGGGTTATTTTCGCGACATCCTAGGTACATCGCCATCCCGTTCTTTTTATCTTTTCATTAAGCACATGCGGAAGCATTACAAACAACACTCGGACAACAATAAGCAGCCAGGAAAACAACCACTTGCAAATATACAATTATATCAGTTACATTTATAAGCCCTTTTATCACTGGCCGTTATATTTTCAACCACTACATTTTCTATGCTCCAAAGGCCGGGAAAACCTTAGCTCCTTTAGTAAGACTACAACTCTAGCACTAGTGGGAGACCTCAATGCCTACAATTTTGAAAAACAATGGGGTGAGTCATGGACTCAGTAAGTAAAACCCACTAATTTCTAGGTAGAAGGATGCCTCGCCTAACAACAAGCATATAACTCATCCAAAACATTAGTCGATGACAGATCAACAGCAAAACAAAAGCTTTGTCTTGGATGAAACATGAGGAATCCTCAATCAATAGTATGTAAGCATAAGCCAATATTCACCCACAACATGAGGAATTCACGCCTCACTCAATGTTATACAATCATAAACAAAATACATTCCAAAGTATGAGGAACTCATGCCTCACTCATATGCAAGCATAACCAAAATCCATTTCATAATGTGAGGAACTCATCCATATGAGGTTAATTTATTAACAGTTGAAATCCATCGACTTTTCCGAAACCCATTGGGCATCCGAAATCCATTGGGCAACGTCCTCTAATCCAAGGGCATGGTGGTTCTCCGTCTATGCATTCGTCGAGCATCCAAACTTAATCGGACAATGTCCCTTAATCCAAGGGTGACGGCAGTCCTCCGACGATGAGTCTGTTGGGCAACGTCGCCGAAATCCATCGATCGATGGTTATAAATTAGTCCATTGTGTGACCATATATCAAGCATCACAATCCGGTTTTTATCTTCACTTTTAGTTCAAGGGCCCGAAGGTGTGCCATGTGTAAATGTGAGAAATGATTTATCAAAATCGAGACATTAAGCATGCCAAGCACGAATCAAGGATCGTGACTTGATTTGACATGTTTGAGCATCGATCTAGTACCCAACTTGGCTTGAGAATGACATACCTCGATATCACACTAAGACCATGATAGGACCGGCCCGTCATGACATGTTCACCGACTTAGTACCAAACTTGGCTCGGGAACGATATGCCTCAATATCGCACCAAGACCATGAATGGGCTAGCTCGTCGTGACATATTCACTGACCTAGTACCAAAGTTGGCTTGGTAACGAACACCTTGATATCGCACCAAGACTAAGAAAGGACTAATTTGTCGTGATCCCACGTACATCAAGGCCGACAAAACCCTTTTTCAGAGCTCTGGGTGTGGACTAGAACATACACTTGTGAAAATGATTGGAAATAGTTTTGTAAGGAAATAGCAAAATTTCACAAAAATGTTTTTCAAATCGGTTTGAGTCAAAGCATAACTGAAGCATATCGAACAAGTACACAAATCGGACTTCTTTCAAAGCAATTCAAGCCAAAGCATGAGTCAAGCTCAACAAACAAGAACCGAATTCAATCAAGGAACAAAGTCTAAACCCATCCAAGCAAACACAACCCAACCTTAATCAACAACAATTCAATCAACTTCAGTCAAGGACTTGTCACACGCTCGGAATAGCGTAACACAACGTCCTAGCCAAATATTAGTAAGTTCTACTTATTCCACTTCAAGGGACAGCCTGGGTGACCGAACAACTTGCAGGTTGGCGAACGAGCAAGAGGGTGTGGCCATGAGAAAGAGAGAGGGCGATGGTGAGGGTGAGGTCGAGAGAATGAGGAAGGAAGAGGAGGTGGTGTGGAAATGAGGGGAGGGAAGGCCTTTATTTCTAGGCAAACCCCTCATGATGATCTTTTCAAATGGACCAATCATCTTCATGTAGGTGGACAATCTAGGTTGAGGAGGTGTCAACCTAAATAGATGGGTGGCAAGTCTAGTTCCTAGGGGTGACACTTGCTCAACTTTCCATTGGTCCACCTAAGGGGTTGAGTCACTATGGAATAATTACAAGTATTTACTATGGGGACACCTAAGCCAATGACTAAGCCTCTCCCATTTAATGTTTGAATCTTGAGTAATCATTAGGCTAGATATCTTCATATCACAAACTTGCTCTCCAAGTTTTTAGGTTGGGAGGCATCATGGCTTATTCCTTTGAGGCACACCTCAACTTGGCATTGAAGAACTAGAGTCCAAAGAGATTTGATGCATCCTTATCCTAAATTAAGAAGACTCTAGATTATCCTTGCAACTTAAGTTGGACGTGCAACCCTCTCCCCTTCCAAGTTGGGCGTATGGCCCTCTTATCCTGGGGTGAAAACAATTTCAAGAAATTTTGGAAATAAGCACAAATACCTTATCAAATGGGCTAAAAAAATTATAAAATTTTAATATGTTGCAGATAAGGCCTTAAATGACATTTTTATGAAGGAAGTCAAGTTCAAATCATTCTGTGAAAAGAGCAGTAAATTACTGAACACAACCCAAAAATTCGTTCGTCGAGCAGATTCAACAGTCGGAGAGAGAGGCTCATTTTGAAATCCAATTTTTCACAAAAATCTTTGAAATTTATATATGTTATAAAAAAGATGTCCTTTAAAAATTTCATGAAATAAGAACGATTAAATTTGAAAAGGAAGATTTTATAAAAATTCGAAAAGGCAACCTAGTCATCGTTTTCACTACACGGGACAGGTTCTGGACAGCGAATGATTGGGCCCTCTTCCATACCATTTCACCTCTGAAAATATAAAATTTGAGTATGTTTTAGATCAAGATGTTTAGAAAAATTTAATGAAGGAAGTTTCTTTAAATTCGCACTATAAAAATCTGTTTAAAATTGGAAAATAGCAGAGGTCCAGAAATTTCGAAAATCAAATGTGGCAATCTTAGTTGGAAAAAGGAGGCGTCCCACTTGGTCAAAAAGTATTAATTGTTGGACATCCTTATCTTTCAAGTTTCCAACTAGGTCCTAGGTTAGTTTGGACACTTCATCCTCCTTCATTTAATGAAGAGATTCTAGAATTCTCTTTTGCTTTATCCTTTTCTTCCTCAAGAAGGCAGTCTTCCTTCCTCAAGAAGGTGGGCTAGAGAATTTTATCATCCAAGTTGATTCCGAGGCTGAGGAAGGGATCATTAGGCACATCTTGAAAAGTCGAATCACGTACACTGAGGTTCAGCCATTACGTTACATATTCGCCCAAACCGTTTCTTTGGACGATCGGTCGGTCAATAGGGTCGATTGTCCTTCGATCGGTTCAAGGCCAATCTTAAGGCTACCTATGGCTTAGCACTAAGTCAAGGCACTCATGGACCTTAGAATTAGTGACATAATAGCCAAGTCTATCCCAGGGCTCATTCCGATCGGCACTCGATCCACTGGTAGGGTTTATGGTCGGTGCCTCACCAATTCATGATCGGACATCATGATGTGAATCGTTGCGGAAAGATCGTTCTACAAAGGCCCGGATCCAATTGAACTTGTGATTGGCAATCTCGGCATGAATGTGACCTGTTGACGAACGTGTGTCAACCAACCAACATTATAAGTGTCACGAGCGAAAGAATTTGCTAGCTCACTCAATAAGTCGAATCAACCGCCACAAGAGAATCTTGATAAGGTCAAGTCCTCAAAGAACAGTAAAAGAGAATCTCTCAATTCTTTTCTTCAAAAATAAAATATATCTCTGTCCACAAAGAAATTTGGCAAATCCTTTATATAGACTTTCTAGTTGCCACACAAACCTTAAAACCAACCCTAGAAATCTATTGCGTCATATTCTAGAATATACCTAAACAAGATAATCAAATTGTGCCAAGATTTCCAAGATTCTTCAAGATTTGATCCAAGGTCATCTCCACGCCGAAGATCACGAACCATGACGTCAACAACTTGAATTGCTTGGCCCGTGCTCGAGTAATCGAACCAGTAGGAATAGACAATGGGTCCCTAGCACCACCTCCTTGATATGGCTCGATGTCCACATCATATCATCAATTCAAGATTCCATTCTGATCACTAAGAATTAAATAGGGAATGATGCATTTTTGGTCGGAAGACGGTCACATTTGATCAATTCAGATTGTTCATGTATTGGTGCATAACCGGGTGGAATCACCCACTACTAGAAATTACGATCAGTCGGATCGACCCATGACCATCTGCCAATCCAAAATCATCCCGTGACCAATTCTTGTGATAAAAAAGTCATCTTATGAGCTAGTGATCCTATCCCATCGGTATGGTTGGTAGGAAATTCAGGGCCAATACCTCGACCAATTCGTGATTGGTCGATCAGTCCATTGGTTGGACCATGACCGATCCATGATTCCTTGTCGATCGAACCGATTGATCCATGGCCAATAGCCCATGATCGATCCTTTTAGGACCTTATGGCCGATCCTTATGGGGCCGGAATCAAGGATGTTACAGGGAGAGAGCTATAGGGAAAATGAGCTTGGGGAAAAAGTAAGAGAAGAGAGAGAAATGGGTTTCTTAGGCCTTAAATGTGAGACTCAATTATTGAATTTGCAATGATGAGTTTTTGGCTTGGTGAGCAAGATTGCATCTCAACCCTTCAAGTGTCACTCTAGGGGTTCATCTTGGCCAAGTTTATCTTTCAAGCTTCCAAGGTTCGGTTACTACTTAGCTTTAAGAGTAACCAATCTAGTTACACAAACTAGACTTGTTCCTTCTCCCCTCCTTCTTCAAAGTGGTGTCTAGCCCCTCTTGGATGGCCACCAAACTTTAGTTCTCTTTTAACTTATCTTCAAGAAGCTATGCAAGTCCCACCTTTAGGGTTATTAAAGCCTATATCCCTATATTAGCACATGTTTCAACTTATTGCCCTTAAGGGCTATCTTCCAAAAATCTAAGATAGGTTCAAGTCTTCCAAGACAACTTGCCCAACAAGTTCTTCCTTGTCCTATGCATGCGGGAGGGGAAAATTTCATTGCCTTCCAAGAATTGTTCACTCTAAGTTGATCCAAATTCAAGAAGACAAGGGATAATTAAGAGGACTATCTAATTACCATCTTAACTAGACATGAATATCTTGAGATCACCTACGATCGACACCTGTAATGGGACTGGAGTTTGTGGCTAAGTTTCAATTAGAAATAGCCTTAATGCGACCTATGTTAATTGAGCAGCATCGGTGGTGCTCGTGTAGCCAGACCCGAACTGAGCTTATGTCTGTTTAGGGTTCTATGTGTGACCCATTATTATGCCTCGAATTTCGAGTGCGCGTACATCCCTCAGTGGTCGATAAAATTGTAATGTCCTAGGACGCGTCACCAACCCATTCATTTTATTGCATATGCGGAAGCGAAATAAAAAACCCCTGACAATAAACGACATGAGATAGAAAAGCAGGATAACAAATTCACAACCAAAACATACTTTTATAAACATACTAGGTTTATATACAATACTAGTTTGCCTATCAAGAGATCGGCCCTAAAAAAGGAAACTGTCCTACTACCCACTAGTCGGACACGTTCACTCATCCTTTAGACTTTACAGGCTTCGGGGGCGTCGGGTCCTTCATAGCACCATCAGGAGGGTCAGCTGCACCCTCGCCAAAAGTGGCCTTGACTACCACGCGGAGATCTCAAAACCCTGGAGGGGATCGACTCTGTATCCATTGAGTCCACGGCGGAATCACGCCCTAAATCAATGAGGTACCCTCTCAGGTAGGCCCTCATCGACCCATATAGTGGTCACAGCCAACTCGTAGACCCAATGACTACCAGGGACGGGGACGTCTATACCCCGCTCAGTAATAGCTCGTGACTAACCAAAAATATTTCGGAGGAACCGCCATCTAAGGACTTGAAAAGAATGAGCCCACGACAGGGTGAGACAACGTCTCAGTAAGTCCACCCCCTAAACTTCGACTAGGAAGAAAATACGCCTATCCACACAACCACACAACCACAAAGACTTACCTTGTCTCAGATCCTCCTTGCAGGTCAGCACAGTTTAAATACACAACCATATACAATAATTACACTTAATCAATTGGAACGCCACCACTTTCCTCTCAATAAACACAAATGTCCTGATTATAAGACTAAATCGTTATGACCTGTCTCATTCCATGCCACACAATTTCGTCCCATAATCCGGCGCATCAATTTCACTCAACATGCGTTCCAATTTTTAATCACGGCCCAACGGGCACGGCCTACTCGACGTTTGGCGGTCTTCTAGCGTAACCAGGCATCGTCTGTGACATTCTGGATTTTCCACTTCTGCTTTCAATTAAATTGATTGGGCCTTTCACCGATGTGCTTATAGGGCTGTTCTTAGAGTTGATCACTCTCGAGATAACTAAACTATCTAGGAATGCCATTAAGGAATTTTAATGCAATACACTTGAGAATTCGACCAGGAATCGGCTACTTGACCGTGCTCATCTTTAGAGGTCATTACGGCACGATTAAAAATCACTTAGAGATTATAAATAGGTCAGTTTGACTGAGATGTGTGGTTAAACGTAGGTGATTCCACCAAATTGCAAAATTCTCATCGATCGACACTAGATTAATTTTTTTGTCGTTTTGGTACCCTGTGTCCGTATTTGAATTCTCGAGATTTTCATGACAACTCAGAGTCACCAATGTGTCAAGTGGGTTCATTGTGGCTCGAAGAAAATTGGCCACGAGTCATTTGCACTAAAAATTTATGAAAGTTATCCAATAGCCTAGGTCACGTTAAAAACGCGTCAGAGTGAAATTAACCGCGAATTTAAATCCGATTTTAGAAATTGAAAGTTCTGTCATGTCACAAATCATTTTAGGAATGAGTCTCATAAGATTTTTTTTTTGCAAACGAGATTTTTTGGGAAAAATTTAGGGGCTGTTTTTGTTCAGAAAATGTTGGGGATCGGTTTTGATATTGGTTCAAGTAGGATCAATTGGCGAGCCAATTTGATAGAGGACTCGATATTGGTCAAATTGAGTGGATTAAAAACGTAAAAAGCGCGTCGAGTGAAATTAACCGCGAATTTAAATCCGATTTTAGAAATTGAAAGTTTTTTCATGTCACAAATCATTTTAGGAACGTCGACTCAGTCTCATAAGATTTTTTTGCAAACCGAGATTTTTTGGGAAAAAGTCGTCCTAGGGGGTGTTTTTGTTCAGAAAATGTTGGGGATCGGTTTTGATCACGCAATTTGGTCGCAAGTAGGATCAATTGGCGATGAAAAATACCAATTTGATAGAGGACTCGATATTGGAATTTATGGAGGCCAAATTGAGTGGATTCAAGAAGCTTTTAGTGTCCAATTTGAGGGGAAATCCTTGAAATTCGTATGCCCCCCATCCATGACTTATGAACCACTTCAAATGAACTTCTAGAAGGGCATTGGTGGCTGATTTGTGGCCAAGGGACCAACTGGTGGTGGGAGACCAAGGAGATGGGGACAAACCGGTCAAGGGGACCAAGGTGGCCCCCCTCATCCAAGCTGGTTCCCTTTCCCCCTTCAAGCGGTCGTGCAACTTCTTCCTTCCCCTTCATTGTGCCATTTTCGAGCTTAGCAAAACGAGAGAGAGACCACCGGAGCAGCTAGTAGCCCATCGGTGCTGCACGCCGCTGTCGTTCGCCGTTTCCACCTCGCATGTGTGCCCCGGGCACCATCACTCCTCACCTCGCGACTCCAATGTCCAGCCACCCGTCCCTACTACCTCAAGCCATGCTAGAGCTGTCTAGCTTGCCTCCGCCGCCGTGAGCCACCACCGGAACTCCTACCGTCATCGACTGGACCAATGACCAACCTTGCTGCTTGTCTCGGCCCAAGAGCAGCCCTTTTCGACTTCAACTAGCCATCGAATAGAAGCAAAATTAGTGGGTTTCCAGTAGCATCTTTGGCCCATTTTGGAGGTGTTTTTGGTCCCAAAAGCCAATCCTCCTTTGGAGTTTCTTGTTCCTCACGGCGTCCCCGTCGTTTCGAACTGAGCGGTTCGTTAATCAAGTGAGTTTAACTCACTAATCCTCCCTTAGTAGGTTAATGACGCTTGAGGGTTGTTTAGTTTAGACTAAGCTTGGTTTAATGAATAATTAGAACGGTTTAGTGAATTAGTTAATTATCAATGCATGTTAGGTGGTTAGTCTTGCGTAATTAGCAAGTAGATAGGCTATAATATTTATTTAACGAGTCTCAAAATTTTCCGGCCCGTTCCGGCATATAATTAGGCTTTATGGGCCTAAGTATGCATTTTTGGTATTTATTGGCATTATTTTATTAATTTCATTAATTAATTATTTTTAGGAAATTAGACCGGGATAGCCGGTGACTAGAATTTTATGCTGATTGCAATGGTGTAATCTGTTTATTTAATTGAGCTTTAATTTGTGTTGACTGTGTGTGATTTGTATTTTAGAAATTTATTCCTAAATTTATTTAATTTAAGTAATTAATTGGAAAATAACCGAGTGTTGGTTTACAATGCCAAAAATATTTTGGTGGACCATATAAAATGGTGGGATTTATGGAAAGGAAATTATGATATTTTGGCTAAGGCTGACCGTGTACTCACACATGAGTATTTTTATCAAGTATGATAAAAGTTGAGAAATCATTGGTTGATTAGAATGGTGTGCCATACCAGCGTATGGGCTTGATACCTTAGCTTAGAGTGACGGTATACCTTAAGATTTGCTCAGCTTCGGTGAGCAAAGTAAGGTTTGCACAGCTTCGGTGAGCATTGTCAGTATACATATTAGCTTGATGACTTCATATGTCATCTTTAGAAGGAATAGTGTAAATATTAGCTTGATGACTCCATATGTCATCTTGAGAAGGAATAGTATACATATCAGCTCAATGACTCCATATGTCATCTTAGAGAAGGAATAGTATACATATAAGCTCGATGACTCCATATGTTATCTTAGAGAAGAAACAATATACTATTTATTAGCCATGAGGCAAGCTACTATCTATTTTTAGCTTAGCGTAAGTTGTCCGCAAGGTGTTTGGACTTCATTGATAGTACTGATGAGGCCGACTGAGAGAAGGTCGTGATGACATGTAATCAACTGAGTTGATTGATCGATAGTTCGATTTGATTGATTGAATTGATTGGTTGATGTGATTTGTGTATCTATGAGAGATACTGACTTACAGGAAGGAACAGAGGCAAAGGTAAGACCTCCAAGTTGTGTTTGTGCTTAGGCAGCCTTAGAGTGTATTTTCTTCCTAATCGAATCTTAGGAGGTAAAACTTGCTGAGACGTCGTCTCACCCTGTTGTGGGATAATATTTCAGGTCCTTAGATGGCCGCTCATGAGTTTTTGGATGACCCAAGAGTGTTACAGAGCAGGCATCATATTTTCCATTGCCTAGGAGCCCTAGGGGCTGGACCTATGAGCTAGTGAGGTCCATGGTTTGAGTTAATGCGGGTCTCACTCACAAGGTGCCCCACCGATACAAATCGTGGTACCGCCATGCTCAAGATGGCTAGAGAGAGGATCCTATTCAGGAATATGAGATTCCTTTATACATCCTGGAGGCCGCTTTTGGGAAGGGCACAACTGATCCTCCTCAAGGTTCAATAGTAGATGCAGTAGACCCAACTATTGTAGTACCGGAGTCCTCAGTGTAGTCTGCTGAATGCTTCAGCTAGAGCGTGGAAGAAGGAGAGATCGAGGATGATGATGACCCAGAGTAGATCGGAAACCCCTACCCCCACTTGTAGACTTTGCTTTTGAACTGGCTTGAATAGAACCCGACTTTAATAGTTTGTATTGTATTATATACATTATGGTGTGCAATGTATATATGTGTGTTATTTCGGGTTCAAAAATTTATGGTCCTACTTTCTATTCCATTTTTTATTGTCTGGGATTATTTATATGTTTCCGCATACGTTACTAAAATGAAAGGATCGGTGATGCATCTTGGGACGTCACTATTTAATCGACCAGTGAGGGGTGGGCGCGCGCTTCAGGATTGGGGTATGACATCCCCGTTTAAGTGATATTAGAGAAAATGTTAGAGATTGGAGTGATAAGGTGCGATGGTTTATGGGATAGTAGTAGGAATGGCCTTTAAATTCATGCTGGTGCATGTCTGTGGTAGCTGATTGGTAGAATTGATTGTTGTTTAGATCACTCTGTTTCTAATTCGGTGTGGAATTGGAAATAGGTTTCAGTAGAGAAATCTGAGTCATGAGTGATCAGGAGCAGATGACTCCTAATAAGAGAATCGTTAGGGTCGTAACTCGAGATAGGATGCCGACTAGGGTCAGTACTCAAAGAGGCCGAGGTAGAGCGTCAGCATAGGCTAGTGCTAGTGGCGTAGCACCACCTCCTGTTGGTGCCGGGGTAACAGCCCCTGGTGATCCCAGAATTGAAGGGATCATGTAGGCACTTGAGGTCATGAGAGATGTGATAGGACATCAAGCACAAAATCAAGCTGCTATTGCTGCTGCCACTGCTACTGCTGCCATTGCCGCGCTGCTGAGGCACACCCGTTGCTACACCTGTTACTGCACCTGCCGGGGTTCAGCTTGAGAATGTGGTAGTGTAGAGAGAGAGACTGATACACAAGTTGGTGGAACAATTCTTGAAGTTGAACCCACCTAGATTCACAGGTACTGGAGACCCCGAGGCCGTGTCTCTTTGGATCCAAGATCTGGAGAAGGCATTTGCACTCTTGGTGTGCACTGAGGCAAAGAAAGTAACCCTGGCAGTCTATCAGTTGTAGGGTAACGCCAATACCTGGTGGAGAGTTGCCAAGGAGACCATGTTTCCGAGAGGAGTAGTTTTGCTGTGGGACGCATTCCTCAGGGTGTTCAATGAACAATATTTCTTGAGGAGCGCTAGAGAGCAGAAAAAGGAAGAGTTTGAGCATCTCCGTCAGGGGACAATAACCGTTGACCAATATGGGGTCAAATTAGCGGAGCTTTCTTAGTATTCTTCGAGGTTGATTGAAGATCTTGAAGAGAAGGCTCGAAGGTTCGAGAATGGCCTTCGATAAGAGTTAAAGCAGCCACTGGTACCGTTCGATTTGATTGATTATCAAGAAATTTACCGTCGAGCATAGTGCTCAAAAGAAGCCTGAGCAAGCAAGTCACCTCGTTTGGATCGAGGTTTAGTTCACATCAATAAGAGATTTGCCATGGGAAGAGGCCCATGACTGGAGGTAGATTTCAAGTTTTGCCCAACAGGAAGGGTGGAGTTGGCAAGTCATGGCCGATGCAAAATGAATTGTGTCGCTTTTGCGGAAGGCGACAAGGGTCGAATTCGTGCCCTCGAAGAATGGGTGCTTATTTTGAATGTGGCCAGTAGGGTCATTTGGCTGAATTGTCCTAAAAGCCAAGAGGACCATCCACCACCGCCACCGTTGGGTTAGATTAGACGCATAATTTATTTGGTTCAAGGCACGGTGTATGCCATCACTCAAGGTTCGTTCACATGTATTGGTTTCGTTAAATGACCATCTACTTATGCTTTATTTGACCCCAAGAGTTAAGCTAATAGGATTAAGTCATGAGTTGATGGAGTCAGTGGTTAGCATATCTATACCGTTGAAGGATAAGGTGTTGTCTGCTTTGGGTTGTTTTGGTTGCAAGTTAGTGATTGGTGAGCAAGAGGGGAAAATAGATCTGTTAGTCCTAGCAATGTATGACTTTGATTTGATAATTGGCATGGGTTGACTCACCAAGCAACGAGCTAAGATGAACTGCTATCGCAAGTCGATTTAGTTTAACCCATTAAAGGGTGAGAACTTCGAGTTTGTAGTGAACCAAGGAGGACCCTCCATTTCCCTAATCTCGTCGCAAGAGGCAACCCGTTTGTTAGACGAGGGTTGTCAAGATTACCTAGCAATTGTCATGGACACGATAGTTGAGGAGCTGAAGATGGAAGACATTGCTGTGGTGCAAGAATTTCAAGATGTCTTTCCAAAGGAATTGCTGAGATTATCGCCAAAGAGAGAAATTGAGTTCGTAATCGAGTTAGCACCCGGGACAGAGCCAATTTCTAAGGTTCCTTACTGGATAATGTTATCTAAGTTAAAGGAACTGAAGGTGCAGATGCAAGAGTTATTGGATAAATGATTTATCTGTCCCAGTGCATCACCTTGGGGAGCGCCGGTTCTATTCGTGAAGAAGAAAGATGCTTCGCAGCACTTGTGCATTGACTATCGGCAATTCAATCAAGTAACGATCAAGAATAAGTATCCACTCCTGAGGATCAATGATCTGTTCGATTAGTTACAAGGAGCGTCGATATTTTCAAAGATTGATTTGAGTACATGATATCATCAGTTGAGGATCATGAAGGAGGACATTCCAAAGTCAGCATTTTGTACTCGGTATGGTCATTACAAGTTCACGGTAATGCCATTCGGGTTAATGAATGCTCCAGCTACCTTCATGGATTTGATGAACCGAGTGTTCAAGGAATATTTGGATCAGTTTGTGATTGTGTTCATCGATGATATTTTGGTATATTCAAGAAGTGATGAAGAGCATGAGAGTCATATGAGAATGGTACTACAGACTCTGAGAGTTCATCAGTTGTACGCCAAGTTCAGCAAGTGTAAGTTTTGGTTGACTTGTGTTGCTTTCCTAGGTCATGTGATTTCAGGCGAAGGAATCTCTGTGGACCCATTCAAGATTGAAGCAGTGATTAATTGGCCAAGACCGACTACTGTGACAAAGATCAGAAGTTTTCTGGGTTTGGCAGGTTATTACAGACGATTTGTGGAAGGGTTTTCAACATTAGTGTCGCCTTTGACAAGACTCCTGAAGAAAGAAGAGGAATTTGTGTGGATAGACAAGTGCGAGCGTAGTTTCCAAGAGCTGAAGCAAAAGCTGATTACTGCACCTATGTTGACCATTTCATATGGTCCTGGAGGATTCGAGATCTATAGTGATGCATCATTCCGAGGATTGGGTTGCGTGCTGATGTAACATGGCAGGGTTGTTGCACACGCCTCCCATTAGTTGAGACCTCATGAGCAGAATTACCCGACGCATGACTTAGTAGCAATTATTTTTGCGTTGAAGATTTGGAGACACTATTTGTGTGGAGAAAGATTCCAGATCTTCACAGACCATCAAAGTCTCAAGTACCTATTCTTTCAGAAGGAGTTTAATATGAGACAGTGCCGATGGATGGAATTGTTGAAGGATTACGACTGTGATATCTTATATCACCCTGGGAAGGCGAATAAGGTAGCCGATGCTTTGAGTTGAAAGTCTTCAGTTGCTCATATGTTGGTGGAGGAGTGGAATTTAATCCAGAGAGCTCGAGATTCAGTGTTCAAGTTTGAGGTAGGCCACCTTTCGAATCTTATGGCCACCCTCAGAATTGAGCCGGATGTCCAGATTAGAATCAAATTACTTCAGCCAACAGACCCTGACATTCAGAAGATTCTATAAGAGGACACAGATAAAATGAAAGCTGACTTTTAGGTTTTTGATGATGGAACACTGAGGTTCCGAGGACGATTGGTTGTACCTGACGATGTTGAGCTTAGAGAGGATATTTTATCAGAAGCTCATCGTAGCGGTTACATCATTCATCCTGGTAGTACTAAGATGTATCAGAATTTGCATCAACACTACCGGTGGTTTGGTATGAAGGCGGATATCGCCAAGCATGTCGCCAAGTGTTTGACATGTCAGTAGGTCAAAGCTCAGCATTGCAAGCTAGGAGGACTTCTGCAACTTCTTGAGATCTTAGAGTAGAAATTGGAGCATATCATGATGGATTTCGTGACTAGATTACCAAGGAGTCGAGAGGTAACGATTCTATTTGGGTAGTGGTCGAAGACTGACCAAGTCGGCCTACTTCATTGCAGTACAAAAGGACCTCAATTTGGATAGGCATGTTGAGTTATACGTACGCTAGATAGTTCGTTTGCATGGAGTGCCGGTTACTATTACTTTAGATTGAGACCCGAGATTTACCGCCGCGTTTTGGAAAAACTTGCAGAGTGCTTTAGGTACGAAGCTACAATACAATACGGCATATCATCCACAAACGGATGGCCAGTCTGAGAGGACCATTCAAAACCTCGAGGATATGTTGCGAGCTTGTGTATTAGATTTTAAGGGAAATTGGGAAGAACAGTTTTATCTCATGGAGTTTGCCTACGACAACAGTTATCAGCAGAGCATTCAGATGGCTCCTTTAGAAGCGTTGTATGGCAGAGCGTGCAGAACGCCCGTGTGTTGGGATGAAGTCAAGGAAAGAAAGATTACAAGCCTAGAGTTGGTTCAGCAGTCAATGGATGTAGTTGTAGTGATCAAAAGTAGATTAAAGACCGTTTAGAGTAGACATAAGAGTTATGCAGATAAGCGCCGGAGGTCTTTGGAATTCCAAGTTGGTGATCACGTTTTTCTGAAGGTGTCACCAATGAGGGGAACTTCGCGCTTTGTCCAGAAGGGAAAACCGACTTTGAGGTACGTAGGTCCGTTTGAAATTATTGAGAGAATTGGGACCCTAGCGTATTGTCTTGCATTGTTGCCAAGATTGGCGTAAGTGCACGACGTCTTTCACGTGTCGATGTTGAAGAAGTATGAGCCTGACCTGACCCACGTGTCTAATTTCGAGGAATTAGACATGGACGATCGTGTGTCGTACGTTGAAAGCCCGGTTCATATCATGAATCCAAAAGAACAAATTCTGCATACAAAGACCATCCCATTGGTCAAAGTGGCCTTGCAACACCACGGCACTAAATGGGCAATCTGGGAGACCGAAGAGTCGATGAGACGTTTGTACTCCCACCTTTTGCTTAAGTATTGTAATGGTTTAAATTTCGAGGATGAAATTTTTATAAGAGGGGAAGAGTAGTGACATCCTGGATTTTCCACTTATGCTTTCAATTAAATTGATCGGGCCTTTCATCGATGCGCTTATAGGACTATTTTCAGAGCTGATCACTCTTGAGATAATTAGACTATTTGGTGAAGCCATTAAGGAATTTTAATGCAATAGACTTGAGAATTTGATCAGGAATCGACTACTTGACTGTGCTCATCTTTAGAGGTCATTTCAGCATAGTTAAAAATCGCTTAAAGATTAGAAATAGGTCGGTTCGATTGAAATGTGTGGTTAAACGTGGGTGATTCCACCAAATTGCAAAATTCTCATCAATCGGCACTAGACTGATTTTTCTGTCGTTTTGGTACCATAGGTCTGTATTTGAATCCTCGAGATTTTCACGACAATCAAGAGTCGCCAATGTGTCGAGTGGGTTCATTGTGGCTCGAAGAAAATTAATCACGAGTCATTTGCACTAAAAATTTCTGAAAGCTACCCAGTAGCCTAGGTCACGCTAAAAACGTGCCAGAGTGAAATTAATCGCGAATTTGAATCTGATTTCAGAAATTGAAAGTTCTGTCATATCACAAATGATTTTAAGAACGTCAACTCAGTCTCAGAAGAATTTTCTACAAACTGAGACTTTTTGGGAAAAAGTCGTCCTAGGGCCGTTTTTTGTTCAGAAAATGTTAGGATCATTTTTGATCACGCAATTGGGTCGCAAGTAGGATTAGTGGGTGATGAAAAATACCAATTTGATCGAGGAATTAATATTGGAATTTATGGAAGTCAAATTGAGTGGATTCAAGAAGCTTTTAGTGTCCAATTTGAGGGGAAATCCTTGAAATTCGTATGGCCTCCCCCATCCATGACTTATGGACCACTTCAAATGAGCTTCTAGAAGGGCATTGGTGTCTAATTTGTGGCCAAGGGACCAGCTGGTGGTGGGAGACCAAGGAGATGGGGACAAACCGGTCAAGGGGACCAAGGTGGCCCCCCTCATCCAAACGGGTTCCCTCTACCCCTTCAAGCGGTCGTGCAGCTTTTTCCTTCCCCTTTATTGTGTCATTTTTGAGCTAAGAAAAATAGAGAGAGACTATTGGAGCAGCCAGCAGCCCATTGGAGTTGCACGCCGCCGTCGTTCGCTATTTCCACCCCGCACGCGTGCCGCACACATTGTCGCACCTCATCGTCCGACTTCGATGTCCAGCCGCTTGTCCCTGTTGCCTCAAGCTGTGCCAGAGCCATCCAGCTCTCCTCCACCACCGCGAGCGACAACCGGAACTCCTACCGCCACCACCTAGACCCGTGACCAACCTTGCTGCTTGTCTCGGCCCAAGAGTAGCCCTTTTCGACTTCAACTAGCCACTGAACAGAAGCAAAATTAGTGGGTTTCCAGCAGCATCTTTGGCCCGTTTTGGAGGTGTTCTCAGCCCCAAAAGCTGGTCCTCCTTTGGAGTTTCTCGTTCCCCGCGGCGTCCCCGTCATTTCGAACCGAGCGGTTCATTAATTAAGTGAGTTTAACTCACTAATCCTCGCTTAGTAGGTTAATGACGCCTAAGGATTGTTTATTTTAGACTAAGCTCGGTTAGTGGATAATTAGAATTGTTTAGTGAATTAGTTAATTACTGATGCATGTTAGGTGGTTAGTCTTGCGTGATTAGCAAGTAGATAGGCTCTAATATTTATTTAACGAGTCTCGGAATTTTTCCGGGTCTGTTCCGGCATATAATAGGCTTTACGGGCCTAAGTATGTATTTTTGGTATTTATTGGCATTATTTTATTTAATTAATTTTCGTAATTAATTAATTATTTTCAGGAAATTAGACTGGGATAGTTGGTGATAGGAATTTTATGGTGATTGCAATGGTGTGATATATTTATTTAATTGAGCTTTAATTTGTGTTGATTGTGTGTGATTTGTATTTTATAAATTTATTCCTAAATTTATTTAATTTAAGTAATTTATTGGAAAATAACCGAGCGTCGGTTTACAACACCAAAAATATTTTGGTGGACCATATAAAATGGTGGGATTTATGGAAAGGAAATTATGGTATTTTGGCCAAGGTTGACCATGTACCCACACACGAGTATTTTTATTGGGTATGATAAAAGTTGAGAAATCATTGGTTGATTAGAATGGTATGTCATATCAGCCTGCGGCCTTGATGCCTTAGTTTAAAGTGGTAGTATACCTTAAGATTCGCACAACTTCGGTGAGCATTAAGATTTGCATAGCTTCAATGAGCAAAGTAAGGTTTGCATAGCTTTGGTAAGCATTGTCAGTATATTTATCAGCTCGATGACTCCATATGTCATCTTGAGAAGGAATAATATGCATTTTAGCTCGATGGCTCCATATGTCATCTTGAGAAGGAATTGTATGCATATTAGCTCGACGGCTCCATATGTCATCTTGAGAAGGAATTGTATGCATATCAGCTCGATGGCTCCATATGTTATCTTGAGAAGGAATTGTATGCATATCAGCTCGACGACTCCATATGTCATCTTAGAGAAGGAATAGTATACATATCAGCTCGATGACTCTATATGTCATCTTAGAGAAGGAACAATATACTATTTATTAGCCATGAGGCAAGCTACTATCTATTTTCAACTTATAGTAAGCTGTCCGCAAGGTGGTCAGACTTTATAGATAGTATTGATTGGGCCGACCGAGAGAAGGTTGTGATGACATGTAATTGACTGAGTCGATTGATCGATAGTTCGATTCGATTGATTAATTTGATTGGTTGATGTGATTTGTGTATCTATGAGATATACTGACTTGCAGGAAGGAATAGAGGCAAAGGTAAGACCTTCGACTCGTGTTTGTGCTTAGCAGCCTTAGGGCATATTTTCTTCTTAATCGAGTCTTAGGGGGTAGAACTCACCGAGACGTTGTCTCACCTCGTTGTGGGATAATATTCTAGGTCCTTAGATGGCCGCTCATGAGCTTTTTGACAACCTAAGAGTGTTACAAAGCATGCATCTTATTTTCCATTGCCTAGGAGCCCTAGGGGCTGGACCTATGAGCTAGTGAGGTCCATGGTTTGAGTTAATGCGGGTCTCACTCACAAAGGTGCCCCACCGATACAGATTATGGTACCACCATGCTCAAGATGGCTAGAGAGAGGGTCATGTTCCAGAATCTAAGCTTTGATATGTCAGCTTGTGAGAGCAATAATCGTTAGCTTGTGTGAGCAATGATCGTCAGCTTGTTAGAGCAATATTATATATCAGCTTGTGTGAGCTATAATATATATCAACTTGTGCGAGCTACCATCTATATATCAGCTTGTGCGAGCTACCATCTATATCAGTTTGTGCGAGCTACCATTTATTTCAGCTTGTGTGAGCAGTAATCGTATCAATGAATTGATAGATGGTATTGATTGAATGGATAGATGGTATCAATTGATAGATAGTATCGATTAGATTGAATTGATTGGTTGAGATTATGAATTGCATTGACTTGTAGGAAGGAACCGAGACAAGGTAAGTCTTTTGACTGGTGTGCGTAGACTGCCTCTAGGCATATTTCCTTCATAGTCAGAGTTTAGGGGGTGAACTTACTAAGACATTGTCTCACCTTGTCGTGGGCTCAATCTTTTTTAGGTCCTTGGATGGCGGTTCCTCCGAAACGTTTTGGGCAGCCCAAGAGGATTTCCGAGCTGGTTACTCATTTCCTTCGTTCCTAGGGGCCACGGGGTCTGGGTCTATGAACTCGTGACGACCACCGTCTGGATTGATGAGGGTTTACTTTAAAGGGTACCTCATCAATTTAGGGCATGGTATCATCGCGGGCTCAATGGACACAGAGAGGGTCCCCTACAGGATTATGATGTCCCAGTTATGGTAGTAGACGTCGCTCTTGGCAAGGGTACAGTTGACCCTCCTACCGGTCAGGTGGTGGACCCAAGTCCCCAGGAGACCTCAGAGTTTTTAGTTGGGGATTTGAATGCCCAGAGGACTTGTAGGCTTTTCTGTTTGAGTAGACTTTTATCTTTAAACTAGTATTGTACATAAATCGGGGTATTTATAAAAGTGTTTTGGTTGTGAATATGTTTCCTGCTTTTCTATCCTGTGTTGGTTGTTGTCAAAGATAATTGTTTCTCTTTCGCATGTGCATTAAAATAAATGGGTCGGTGACGTGTCCTGAGACGTTGCAAATTTATCGACCACTGAGGGATGGGCACACGTTCAAGGATTGGGGTGTGACAAGATAAATATTGAATGCCTTATATTGTCCATCAAATCTGAGTGGGAGATGTTATATTTCATTGGTTCGTCTATGATAGGGTGCGATTAATATGCACCGGTTCATCTTAATGTGATATGATAGAGAGACACCTTTTGAAAGGGTGTGAGGAAAGTTATTTTTTAGGGAAGTTATATAAATAACTTCTCGAAAAATAACCGATATAATTGATGGCATAAAAATGTTTTGATAAACTATTCTCTCTTCTCCTCTCTCCATCAAAAAACAAAAGGCAATTCCATTACTTTTGAGAAGACAATCAACATTAATATTGTGAAACATGAATAATTTCCTCATGATTGTATTTGGAATATTGTGAAGTCATATCATCCATTGTTTGCTTGTGATTCAATGTATATTCCTGGGTAATTCATTTATTGCGTATTGAAAAGGTTGTTTCTTTTGCTGACTATTCTTACAACACCTTGTATAGAGTCAATATATGAGAACAATAAACAAACTCATATCTCTCGCATATGATTATCTTAGAGAATCATCTTGATTCCCTTTTTTGCCATATTCTCAAGATCTCTATCCAATTTTTTTTTTCTCAAAGTCGATTTTTCCAACTTGGCAACACCATTCTCAAAAATTTCGGCAAGAAGATCTTAATAGGCTTGGCTGAATTTTCTTCACCATAGGCATCGTCAATTTTTATTAAGTTTAGAGGAATCCATTTAAGTCCATCCACTACCGGTCTAATCAAATGCAATGAATTGAAATATATTTCTAATAACTACATGCAATTTAACTTAATATTTTTATTTAGAGGTTAAAATCTAATTCCTAATTTTCTTTGCAATGAATGGTTGGGTTGCTAAAATTTAGGTGTCAACACATGACATTATCCATTATCATATAGTTTACCACACTTACAACATAAACTACTCCAGTACTGTCCTCATTACATTACTCAATTACTTCTTGCTCCTCCATAATTTCCAAGGTTTTGTCTCTTGTTGGAGTTGCAGGATGATTTTCCAAATTGAATGGCTATTTATCATGATGAAAATTCTCTTGTTCACCTTAGTGACTTGGCTTTACTTGCTGTCCTACCTTTGTTTTCTCTCAGGTTAACTCACGTTCCACTATTTGGGCTCTCTCATACAACTCTTTATAGTCCCTTATATTAAGAGGTATTAGTTGCATCCTAATATCTACTCGTAAAACAATTAGAAACCACTTAGCTTTATCCTCTCCATTCTCTATCAGTCTAGGAGCATGTGACACCCCCTGACAACCCCCGATTCGTTAGGGTCGCCACACTTCTTTCCTTATCCTGGATGTCCTTTATTTTGATACCAATGGATTTCTGCGAATCCACAAGTTTGGGGTCTATCATGCTTTTCATTGGTCCTTGCACAACTTTACCGTGGAAGCGGATCCATCAACTCCTTTCCTAACTTTGAAATGATGCACACTAGATACATACACATATATCAACCAGGCACTCTTTATTTACATATATTTTGTGAGACGAAGTTTGTTGGTACATCAAAAGCCAAAGTTTTCTATATTGGCCATATCCAAAAATGATTGACTTTTCCTTTAGTCATCTACAACACCATTTGTCTTCAAGTGCTGGTGTCCAAAAAGTCACCGCTGTCTTCCCGTTCTCCGCTACTCTATCCCACTGAAACCTCCATCATTGTCCTCTGGTGGTGGCGGCAGGGGTCCCATGGTACGTCCATCCCTCCAGACATACAGGATCACAAAATCCTGATACACAGGACCCGAGGGGAGGCCGATGTCAATCATCAGTATCACCCGTATCTGGATGAAAGTGAGTCCCATTAGATTAGGGTCAGGATGCTTCGATTGTTCCCATCGCAGATCGATGAGAATGCCATAGAAGGTACCGGAAGACGCAGGCAGCAACGGCATTTTATCACTTTGTAATATGTTAGCCCCACGAGGGGTGAGTAAGACTACTTAGTAGTTAAAGTTCTACTAAACTATATTATGGAGCTTATTGCTACCCAATTATACGCAATCCAAATTAGCACATATAATAATGGTAATAAACATGCATCAATTTAGAAGGATTCAATAATGGAACAACATGTCAAAACAATGAGAATTCAGAAATTCATTTTATCTCGATCCAAACACCATATCCCGAGGACTAGAGTTTGCATCCCTCTAGGCATATCGCACCCTACCTAGCATCACAAAGGCCTCCGGTTCCATATTTCAGTCACCGGGCATCCGGAGCATATTACATCACACCTCCAAGCATCTTGCACCCCATCTGGCATCACGAGGAACCTCTGGGGCTCACCACGTCAATGATGTCCCAACGGCATCTAGAGGCATCACCATCATGATCCTCTAGGCAACCCGACACTCGGGGCATCGTTGTCCCGAGGGCCCGACGATAATAGTAATGTATGAACCATGGTGTAGTAGCCAAATCAATTCAATGTCAAAGCATTTTATAACGCTAGTGTAGAAACTTCTTTGGTTCTCAAAATCATGATATAAACCATAGTGCAACAAATCCTTAAAATATACCAACTCCCGTTGATGAGAACAATCCATGAAATCAAGGTTTAAACATCGAATCCATCAAATCAATTTTCCACGGTCTCACTCAAAACTCGTATGTAAGGCTTTAAATTATTTTGACAACATCAAAGCAAGTGAATCCCTAGATCAATATTCTTAAAATATAGCTTAAAAGGGTTCGAAACCGTTTATATAAAAACTAACCTTTGAAAAACGTCAAACTCACATCATCAAAACAAATCGAAAATTTTATATTGAATTCGTCAAAATCCAATCTCACGGTTCAACCCCAAAATTTCGTTAAAATGTATTTCGAACTATTGGAATACTCATGCCAATACACACGTACATGGGTCCCCCGACCCGAATCTGGTCATAAATGCAGTAAATTTACACGTCCAAGATTTGTGATAATTCAACGACATCCGAACTCACTAATTCACATAATCATCATGGATCAAATTCTAGTTTATAAATCTTTGATGGAGTACATCTCACCGAGCTACGGTCACGTCAACATATTCTAGGTTAGTAGTTATTAATTTTCCTTAGGTCCGGCGACATTGACGTTGAGATAAACCGTGAGCTACGGACCCGGTTGTGGCAAGTCGATGGTGATGAAGAAGGTTGGTGGTTAGTAGTGGTGTGGTGGTCGGTGGCGGTGATTGGCAAGGTACGGGCCATAGAGAGGGAGAGGATTTTCTTGTCACGCCTCAAACCCTGGGCATGCAACAATCCCTTCCTTGCTCGATAGAGAGTGATGTCCCAGGACTCATCGCAGACCCTTCATTTTTAATCTTTCATTAAGCACAAGCGGAAAACAAACAATCTCCCCATCAAACATACAATCAAGCAATCAATTAGGGATAGTGAGATGAACAGTAGAAACACAACATCTACTCATATATTCATTTTCATATTGGATTAACCTATGGAGGATTGTTTTCAATTTACAAGCCCAATAGAGGGGCCGATCCATCCACTAAACCATACCAAAAAGAAACTAGGTTAGGCTAATCCAACCATACATAAAAGAACCTTCGGGCTCGACACTACAGTCACTCAGATCTAGCGGACTCAGACTCCGTTGAGTCAGAGTTGGAGTCATACATGTTAGTTGCTGGTGAAGCGGGCCAAGATTCTCAACTGCACCATCAGGAGGGTCTAGCTCCATGGGATCCCAGTCAGCGTCCTTGGGGCCCTTACCAAGCGGCCCGTCAAAACCTTGCAGAGGTCCGATCGGCATATCTCCATCCTGAATGAACCATGCTAAGAACCTATGGGTTATTCATTGCCCCGGTCCCTCATCCACCCAGATGGTGGAGAGATACTTCTCGTACAGATGCGCCCGACCGGGAAGTGGTGGTGTGTCACGACAGTATCCTAGTCCTTAGGGATACCGAACCTCATTGGTGAATTGCCATCCTAAAGACCTAAAAGTGGTTATACAATAACTAGTGAGATAAAATCTCAGCGAGTCCTCCCCTAAGCCCCCGATTAGAACACCAACTCAACTCGGGGTATCTCTCCAGAACCACCCCACAAACTTACCACGACCAACAACCAACAATCGACAAATCACAACAGCCAGGGTCAACCACTAACCATAGAGTCGGTTCGCATGCAACCTTACCTGATATGCCATACCTTGCACGTTGAATTTCAGCATAATACACGTAATGCACATGGCCATTAGATGATGCAGATCATCAAGCACATACGAGTCGCATCACAAGCAATCTCACTTGGCCATTGCCACACCCTGCACGTTATTGATTCATGCATGCGTGCCATAAATAATGTTATAGCTCATGTATAACTAGAACCAATGATGCCATAATTCTCATACGCTCTTGCAGTTCAGTGCCCCACTTGTCATGCATCAATCGATCACACGGGTCTTAATTATAAGGTAAAATTATTATGACACATCTCATATCGTGCCACATAATTTTACCTCATAATAAGGCCCAACCATCTCAACACTCATGTGTGTTTCACTTATTAATGATCTCCCGGCCATAGCTAACTTTCCAGACAGCAATCATCGACCTCAACACTCATGCGTGCTCTAGTTATTAATGACCTCTTGGCCATGGCTAACTTTCTAGTTAGCGATCATCCGACTTCTGCCAAGCTACCAATAAATATCGAGCTTCATCTCGCTCCGTTAGGCATGGCTACATCTAGAACTCCCGTTTAGGCGGTATCCCAAAGAGGGACATTGGTCGAGAATCTATTGTGACCGGCTTTCGATTTTCGTTGAGTATCGCCCCCAAACTCCTGTTGGGTGACGGATTCCACTTTTTAATCACGCAAGCACACCACTAAGACTCCCTTTTTTTTTTTTCATCTTTGAGCATTTAACCAATGCACAATGCTTGCAAATACAATTTCAAATCATTTTCCCCTAAAGGCGGTCCATTTCGATGTCCCTTGGACAAAGCATGTTTCCCTTTTTGTGAAAATCAGTCAATTCATGCGGATGCCCATGCATTTATACATTCAAATTATCTCATAAAGCCAAAACACATGAATTTAGATAACTTTTCATTCTCGGGTGAACAGTGCAGTGAATAGTATTCTGTGAACAGTGCGCATGACTAATGTTTTGTGAACAGTGCACGTGAACAGTGTTTTTGAATAGTATTCGTATGAATAATGAATTTTCAGAATTAAATAACTGATAAATTAAATTCCAAAAGTCATTAAAAACACTAATTAAAGCTAGCAATAAATCAATTAAAGCTAAACAAGCTTAATTAAGCACATAAGCATCATTAAGCCAATAAAACAATATTAAGCTAAACTAATCTTAACCGTTCATCTAACCACTTATCTTAGTACTAATATAGCTTAATTAAATTTTTTAAACTAGAATTAACACTAATTAAACCAACCCTAAGCAAGTTTAGGCATTAATTGATGGATTATGAGCTAAATTCACCTATTAAATGGGCTGGAGATGCGGACGCGGCGGCGATGACAGAGGCTACACTAGGGACCTCAACCACGATGATCCAAGGTGGTCTCGGGGCTAAAACGATAGCAACAAACACTAGCTCCCACTGCAACTCTAAAAAATTGCACTGCCAAAGGAGAAAAAGAGTTGAATGGCTTGGTCGGAGCTCCGCCAAGGGGTTGGCCGGTGATTGGCGGCACTTAGGGGTCAAAGGAGGACCTGCTGGTGGTTGGGCTGGGTGGAGGCTTGGTTGAAATGGGAAGAAAATGGCTGAAATAGGCAAAATAGGTAGAACAGTGCAAGCAAGCAGGCAGACCGACGAACTGGCGAGAGGCGACTTCAGGTCGGCTGGCGGGTCAGTCGGTGGCTCTGATTGGTGAGCGGTCGGGTTCTTCCATACAGACTGGATGTCCAAAGCACAATGGTGGGTGACACGAGCACTGATTCTCACGGGAAGACAACAATTAATTCCTGTTTTTGGAGGAGGTCAGTTGGAGCAGAAAT
The DNA here is from genome assembly GCF_016545825.1 of Eucalyptus grandis. Lineage (NCBI taxonomy): Eukaryota > Viridiplantae > Streptophyta > Magnoliopsida > Myrtales > Myrtaceae > Eucalyptus > Eucalyptus grandis. Next base: position 21,620,586 of record NC_052613.1, read on the forward strand.
AGGAAGGAAGGGAAAACAGGGGAGAGGGGTTGCGAATTCCTTGGGGCTGAAGAGGGGAGAGAGAGTGATGTGAGGGCTGGTTTCTCTGGTTCTCTCAAGCTCTCAAATGCCTCAACAATGGATAAAGGAGGAGGCAATGAAGAAGATGACTGTTGAAGATGAGGAGGGGCCACCAAAATATCTAAAGCCCTCAAGTGGCTGCCCCACCATGCATGGATGTCCTCCTCAGCCATTATCCACACCAAGGCTTCCTCAAGAAGTCTCCCAAACAACCCAAAATGTAGATATACTGTGATTTTGACTAAATGACCATGTAATATCCAGATGACTGTGATTTTGATGATGTTCAAGCTATACTTAGTATAATATTTGCTAGTAGGTATGTAGATATTAGACTAAATGACCATGTAATATTCATGATGTGATCGATTGGAAAGAAGTTTGCAAAATGTCATAAAAAGGTTTTTATAAATTTACCAATGGACCTAAAAATAACCTTATTTTGAATTTTCGAAATTGTAAATCTCAGTTGCAATTTTTTTTGGAGAATGAGTCGACATTCCTAAAATGAATTGTGACATGATAGAACTTTCAATTTCTGAAATCGGGTTTAAACAACGGTTAATTTCAACCGGACCCTTGAACGAAAGCGTGACCTAACCTAGCATCGACGTCCCATGGGTTGAACTTTTAAAAATTTTATCTTTGATTGACCACATGGTCGATTTATAAATAATCCATATACAACAAACATTGGTGACTTTTGATTGGGTGAAAATATACAAGGTTTCAAAAGTAAACATATGTTTATACATGACAAAAAAAATCGGTCTAATGCCGTTCGACGAAAATGTTATAATTAGGTGGAATCACCCATACTCTAATCACATACCTCACTCGAATCGACCTATCTCCGATCTTTGATCGATTTTGACAGTGTCGTATTGACCCTTGGAGATTAGCACGGTCGAGCAGTCGATTTCTTTTCGAATTCTCAAGTCTATTGCGTTAAAATCCCTTAACGGCTTCACTTGATAAACTAGTTATCTCGTGAGTGATCAGCTCAGAGAAAAGAACTACATGCACGTCGATGAAAAGCCCAACTCATTCAATCGAAAATAGAATCAGAAATTCAGGATGTCACATTGCTAGTGTTGTTGCTCAGGTTGCTCGGGTTGGTGGTCGAGGGAAACTGTGAGCGGAGGAAGGAGGGACTTCTGTCTTCACCGAATGGAAGCTGGCGTCCCTTCTCTTCTTTTGTTGACTTTGGACGTCAACAAATCCGACTTGGTGGCAGCAAGGGACGAGGACAGCGCGGTTGTTCTGTCCTGGTGGGCGACAGATTGCACTCCGCATGCAAGGAGGCACCATGCAAGGACGTGCCTCCTTGCATGCGCATGTGCAGTCGTTGGGTGGCAAGGAGAGAGGAGCGTGGCCTTCACAAGGCTTCGGTGACCGCCACCTTCTCCCATGCATGCATGGGCGTGGGCTTCACTTAGTTGACTACTTGAGTCAACTAAGTGGTGTCACGTTGGCAGCAAACGGGAGGGACAACGCCGGGCGTGCGTGTCCTCGTTTCCTGCAAGAAGAAGGACCGGTTCGTGAGGGCTGCATGGGTCAACAATTTTTTCTTGGTTGACCGGTTAAACAGAGAAGAAGACGTGGCTGTGGGTTCCTTGTTTCTGCATGCGCATGGACTGAATAATCTAATGGTCTTCATGTCTTCACGAGGGAGAGTAGTGGACGTGGCTGCATGGTCAACTTTCCAATTTGTTGACCCCCGAAGAAAAAGAACGTGCATGGAGAATTTAGGGTCCACGGTCCTCATGCGTAGGAGGAAAAGGGGCAGTTCGGGATCAACATCTTTCCTTCGTAGTTGACCGCATCAAGCGAGAAATATTTTTAGAAAAGGAGCTAACACGAGAATGTGACGAAACGTAGCATTTCGATATAGTGAGGGTGGTGATGAAACGGTGGTCGTAAGTGGTGCTAATGACATAGTCCGACGACAAACTTGTTGACCCATCTCGGACAGTTACATATTCGAGATCCGGCGAAATCCGGATGTCATAAAACATTACCTAAAAAGTGCCAAAAATTTGACCTCATATTGATCTACAGTCAGGTTATTTTGACTTAACTGCATAAATTCTAACATCTTCTTGTCCTTGGCGCAATAAAAAAAATACTTTCTAAGAAATGCCCTAAAAAAGTTACTCAGACCACCAGTACATCAGTTAGGAACACCGTGTCCTTTGATGCTCGCTCCTAATGCTTGGCGTTTCCCTCTGGTTGATACTCTCCCAATGTCAACTTATCGGCGTCATTACAATCTAACGATTTAAAGATGCTCTCCATATTGTCAATCCATTGTACTGCCTCTTCTGGATCACTTATTCTAGAAAATTTTGCTGGTTTCAATTTCAGGAATTGTTCAACCACACTTTAAGGTACGACACCCACCACCCGCTTGCTGTTGAGCTTGTCTTTCTATTAGTGCTCCCACATTAGCAAGCGCCTGAAGGATCCCCCCAATTTGAGGATTTGTCCTAGAAGCCAATCTTCAATTCACCGGTCCTTCTCATCTCAAGTTCGGGTAATTCTAAACATTGATCACAAATCACTCGTTATTGACACTATATGAGTAACTTTCGTTACATGTTTCCTTAAAACAATGCAACCACATATGTTTAAAGTTTTAAATTGCGTGCGTCCATCCTATCCTTCTACACCATTAGTGCATCTTATCACTCCAAGTTAACATATGGCTTTGATACCAAAAAAGGCGCTATCAACCCTGGGACATCCCAATGCACCACCTTGCTCTATCGAACATTATTCTATATTTTCATTTATTGTACATGCGAAAGCTAAAAATTTAGAACAGTAATCAATAACAAGGATGTAATGCAATAAACACATAAGACAACCGGCATTTTGAATTTCATCTTCTACCTTATTTATGTCCATGGGTGACAAATATTACGGCATACATCTAGGAGGCTATGTATAGGTACTGCTCCCTATCCAATCTACATATGACACTTCATCATCTACACTAGCCAAAAGCTATCATCCTGCCGCACGACCATATCTAAAAAAATGGCAGGTCATGCCTCTCAAAAATGGTACTTCTATCTCCCTGCTCGACCATCCCACCGTACTCACCCGACCGTCAACACCGTCACCACTGCCGCCATTCTTCGGGTAATTGATGGGCCCCACAGGTTCCTATATACATCCAAGAAGACCAAGATGAGGTGGATGTGTACTCTCTGCCTCGGCTGACCGACATCTTCTAGGAACTTGTAAATGATATCTCAAGCTTTCTAAAGACACCTATTTGTTCCAATTTGCCCACCATTTGTCTTGTTTTCCATTTTTCATTTTCAAATTCAAGTTTGAAATTTGGAATTTTATTAAATTGATATGCTTGTCATGCCTTCATAAGTCCGATTGTTTGCTAATTTGATATCCTATCAAATGATGCTAAAATTCTTAAATTTTCCACGATTTTATGCATGCTGATTTTGAAGTCGATTCCTGAATGAAAGTTGTTCATAATACCTAGTTCTATCACATATTAAAATTTGAGAATTTTTTAGCATTATTTGATAGGATCTATTGGCTAGAGAACATACGTTTCACTGCTGCCTTCTTTCGTCCCCAATTGACCTGTCTGTGTTCTATGATTTTTATAAAATCATGTGTTGGGAACAAGGAAATACTTCCTTCATGAAAATTTTACCTTACATGTTGTTATAATTGCGATAGAAATCCTAGACTTAGATAATCATTGATTGTGCTTTTATAGACTTCGCATCAATGCCCTCTTTTTGTGGTATTTGTTTTGGCTGATTGACATGCTCTTACTCTTGAATTTTTAGAAAATCATGTGAGATGAATTAGGTCTCGATGTCTTTCATGAATTGATTTTGATGTACCGTACTTTGTCGTTGTAAATTTTCACAAAATAAAAATGCGGTTTGGTACTTTTAATATTTATTTGAAAGTCGCAAAAGTTTTGAAATTCTGGTTCCCCCCATGGTTTCAAAATCATCATGAGTTTTGATAGCCCATGTGATGTCCATAGTAAAATTCTTCCAGCATTTTTCAAACTATGATTTGACATGATTTTATTGAACTCTTGATTCCTATTTATGACATTTGTGATGCTTAATCAGTTGTTCTCTCGATGCATCCAAGCTAACCTTAATGACTAGACAAGATTCTTGATTTGATATATGTCCCTATCTAGCACTTTCTTTTATAATCATGATTTGACATAAAATTTGTTAAAGTTTGGATCATATTTAAGATGTTTGCGACGCTTTGATCAGTTGTGCTCTTTGATGCACCCAAGCTAGCTTTGATGGCTAAATGTGCTCAGTAATATTGACAAAATTACGTCCCTTTTATTGAATATTTTTTTGAAATAACGCATATTCTTGCGAAATGTCCATAAAATATTTTTGGGCATCACATGAGTCATATATTGATTGTTTCGCTTGCCATGAAATGCATGTGGACATGTTTGGCACATGATGATTGAATAAGTGATCCATTGTTGGCTCACTCAATTGGTTGATTGATTGAGAAATAAGGTCATGATGATTGAATAAGTAATCCATTGTTGGATCGCTCAATTGATTGATTGATTGGTGATCTTTTTAATGCCCTGGATGTTTCGTTTGGTTGCTTGCATTGTATAAGTAAAATGTCCTTTTGAATTTCCAGTTTAGTTCTGGCAATAGACTAGAATTGAAATAGGTCCGTGGAGATGGCGATCCCGAGGACTCGAAGACAATGAATGGTCCACGTCCAATCTGACCAAACCATTTTTACTATTCATTCTCCGACATATGTCTCGGGTTTTTCATGCGTAAAATAAATATCTGATGAGTTGTAGGTTTATTTTGTTGCATTTAGAATCGTATGGATGGGCTTTACTCGTTTTTCCTAAACTGCTTTGGTTGTTTACTTTTATGCATTGCTTTTTTTTTTTTTCAATTAATTGTCTATTTCGTTATTGTTCCCATTAGAATAGAGTGGAATGGCACCAACGAATCATCCATGCATGATCACCTTTACCTCATAAATTTGCACGAAAAAGTAAAAGGAGATGCGTGATCACGTTAGATGACACATTGATTATTAGGTATCGAAAGGGCGCTAATAGCAACATTAGCATAACCCAAGTCCCAAAACTCTAGATCTCTAGTTGTGTAGGTATCGAGGGATTACTCCCAACTCTCGATTGGGCACTTTAGCCAACCCTAACAAATGAGGCTAGTGACGACTCCTAGATATCATTTAGATTGTTTAAATAAAACTTTAAAATGAATTTACCCACAACGCGAGGTATGCGCTCTGGAAAAGCTCATGGTTATGATTGTAAGCTCAAGCGGTTCTGACTCCAACAAAAAGATGAGGTGACAATATCTTGTTGGGGGAAGTATATTAAATGAAGTTTCACAGTGAAATACCTCTAAACTTTACCTTTACGCCTTTTTGCCAAAAATAGCATCGAGGTCAAGTCACGATAAACCATCCTGCCACGCAAGGTGCGAGCTTGGGAGAGCTCAGACTATGATTAAGAGAACTCATTGTTGTATTGATCCTTCCAAACTAGCATGGTCGAACAGTCGATTCCAAGACGAATTCTCAAAGTTATTGCGTTAAAATCCCTTAACAGCTCCACCTGATAGGCTAGTTATCTCGTGAGGGGCCCACTAAGAGAATAAGGCCATAGGCGCGTCGATGAAAAGTTCATTTCATCTCATCAAAATCAAACTTGAAAATCAAGATGTCATAGCGAGGTCGCTTGGCCCGGCCGGGCGAGGGCCGCCGACCCTTCCCCCATATCGGGCGAGGGCTCGCGAGCCCTTGCCGTCGTCGGCTGGGGTTGCCAGCCCATGGCCGGGCTGGCGACCCCGACCGACCCTCTCCCTTCCATCGTCGGCCATTCCCGGCGGTGGTGGCGAGGCTTAGCCCTCAATCGCCTTCCTCCACCTTTTCTTAAATTATGAATTATTATTATTATTATTATTATTATTATTATTATTATTATTATTATTATTATTATTATTATTATTATTATTGTTGTTTTAAATTTAATTAAATAAATGTTTATATTAAAATTCAAATTATATCAAAACGACGTCATTTTTTTTGTGTGTGTTTTGCCAAGTCGGTCTTCCGGTGAGCCACCTAAGTGAGAAAATTAAGACAAAAAATTCCATGTAGGATTTTTAGCCGAGATGTGGCACTCGAGTGTCCCATTTTTCATATATAAAAAAGTGACACTTAAAGTGTCATTTTTGTAAGTTTTAGTAGTTAAGTGTCCCTTTGTACCAACTTTTAGCACTTGAAGCGTTCTTTTGCCACGACAAAAGGATGGCCAAAATCCTAGGATTTGAGTGCATGAATGAAGGAAGTTTTGGCCCAATGAAATGAGAGGAATTTTCACATCTTAAGAAGGGTGACTTTTGGCTGGAGTGGAGGCCAATATGAGGAACCCAAATAGAAAGAGGACGAGATGTGAAAGGACTTTTATCTTTTGCAAGGCAGTTCACGATTAGCATCCCTACACATAAATGCATTGCAAGTTTCTCAAGAAAAGCTCATTCCCGACATGATCTCACAAGGTATGTCTCCGTTGGCTTTTTTCCTCCAAACTCCATGACCATCCACCATCTCCGACAACAATGGCTTAGGTGACAACAGCCGCGACGAAGACAAAAGCAACTTGAGACACAGTGACAATCACTCCTAGAAAACCACTCCAAGGATTGAGGATGCCATCGCAACTGCCATTCTGTTGGGAGTTTGCTTGTAAAACAAATTAAGCTCTGCCTTATCCCATGTCAAAAGATGTGAGTGTGCATAAGGAGGAAATTTGGTACTAACTAGTGGTGAATATTTTTATTTATTAAAATTCGCATTTATAATGATAAAAAATTAACCATAGTGTCCTATTGAAATAGTGCAACTGCTCACAAAGGAATTACGATTTTTTTAATTTTTTTTTATTTGTTACAATGATTATCTCATAGTTCATCTATTCAAACATAATTTTTTAATGCTTAGAAAGTTGTATTTGTTCGGATATAACTTTTTTTTTTGCTATTAATTAGTGAACATGTTTGTTCAGTTATAATCTTATTCTTCCATTTTAATTCTTTCGGAAGAAAATATAGCCATTATTTTCAATTATTTCTCTTGAGAGACCTTGGAAAAGTATTAGAATTGCTATTTAGTATTTTCAAACGACATTTTGTTGTATCTTGAAGGAAATTTGTGGATGACCATTAGCAATGTTGTAGGGCAAATAATTCCTCAAAGAAAATGATATCGCGCCTCAAAGTATGATTTCATTCTTATTCTCAGTTGTTTGTCCTAACAATTTTAAGGAATTATTTGTGCAACAATGGAGTTAGGGTCTTCTTCACAATGCCTTCCTCTTTCATCTTTGACATCAATTACAAAGGCTTCCCTTCCATGACCATGGGTGCCCGAGAGATCAAGGCATTGTAGGAAACCACATCTTTCCTATCCAGTTCCTGGAAGATTTGCTCGACGTCTTCAACTCTTCCACATTTAGAGTACATGAAAATCTACAAATTGTAATCTGTAAGTGCCAAGCCTAATATGATTTTCTCGAGAAAAGCCATAGCCCAGTTGCCTATCTCTAGGGTGCCAAGATGCCCACATGCTAAAAAAACACTTACTAAGAAATCATGGAGTTCCAAGAGGCCACATCCTTTTCCAACATTCAATAAAAGAGCTACCTAGCCGAGATCAGGGCATTCCATGTGACAGTGCTCTTATGGGGGCCCATATCATCAAAAATTCACCTATAGTAGCCAAGTGTCACGGGTCGATCAATTTCGGTCGATCAAACATCACGCGGCCTTAGGATCAGTGATCCCAAGTCAGCCTTACACACACACACGCTTGAACACAACAACCGAATGGGCAAAGAGAGTGTATATTGCTTGTAAACGAATTGGTTACAAGGTGGGAGAGGGATCCCTATTTATACAAGAGTGGGTCGTATCTCAGCCGTGGATCGTCCCTCCGATCCAACGGTCCATTTTGAATCCGTATACTCATTACAAGCTATGCAATAGACTACACGAAGGCTACTCGATGGTCTGCACCCGGCAGTCCCTTGGGAAGTCCATGGGTCGCTCGCGTCAGGCCTTGGGCAGATCACGGGCGTGCGTCAGAAGCAAGATCAGGGTTGCAGGTCGGTCTGACACGCGACCAGCTGAACCGTCACGGGCTACTCGAGCATCGCTCAGGGGTTTCCCACGGGCTGCGCATGGGCCTTCCGCTCGTTCTACTCATGGGCTGCTTCCGGGCAGCCCTTTGTACGTGACACGGTCCCTCACGGACGATCTTGGATCATGCTTGTCCGTGGGCCGTGTCATTCTCCCCCACCTAATCTGGCGACGCCCTCGTCGCGTCCGTGGCATGGAAGGCTTCGATGTGCCCCTTGAATTCCCATAGAGCCTTGGAGGGTTCCCAGCTTGCTTCACTCTCAGGAAGGCCTCTCCACTGGACGAGGTACTCCTTCCTTGGTGCCCGATATTTCTTCCGTATGGTCCGATCCGCCAGGATACACTCAATATCCCAATCATAGGAAGTCTTCTCCCCAAGGGGCGCTCACTGCGACGTGCCCCGATCCGGATCATCCTCGTCCACATGAAATGGTTTTAGCATGCTCACATGGAACACGGGGTGGAGTCTGAACTTGGACGGTATGTCCAGCTTGTACGCCACCTTTCCGATCCGTTGTATCACTCGAAAAGGGCCTTCATAGCGACGGATCAGCCCTTTGTTCACGTTTCTGTATCGAAGGACGAGGTGCAACTTGACTAGCACCAAGTCCTCGACCTGAAACTCCACATGCCGTCGCTTTCTGTCAGCCCATTTCTTTGTGCGTTTCGCGGCCCTATCCAGACACGCCCGGGCCAAGTCCACGTGCTCACCCCATTCCTTAGCGAGTTTGTATGCGGCCGGGCTACTTCCTCGGTATCTCGAAGCGATTGCGCTTGGCGTGAGCGGCTGTTGCCCGGTCACAATTTCGAACGGGTTTTGACTCGTGGACTCACTCCGCTGCAAGTTGTAAGAGAATTGGGCCACGTCAATCAGCCGTGCCCAATTCGCTTGCGTGTTGCTGACATAGTGTCGAAGGTAGATCTCCAGCAATCCATTCACTCGCTCGGTTTGTCCGTCGGTCTGCGGATGCATGCTGGTGGAGAGATTGAGACTCGTCCCCAGCAGCTTGAAGAGCTCGGTCCAAAGCCGACCGGTGAACCGAGGGTCGCGATCGCTCACGATCGTGCGTGGAACACCCCAATATTTGACGACGTGCTTGAGGAACAGCTTGGCAGCTTCCTCGGCTGGGCATTCCATTGTGGTTGGCACGAACGTCGCATATTTGGAGAGGCGATCCACCACAACCATGAGGGCCCGACACCCTTCGGACTTGGGCAGATTCACGATGAAGTCCATGGAGACGCTTTCCCACGGACGTTCCGGGATGGGCAACGGTTCAAGGAGCCCCGCGGGAGGCCGTTGCTCTATCTTGTCTTGTTGGCAGACAAGGCACGTCCGCACGTACATCTCCACATCATCCCGCATATGCGGCCAGAAGTACTGATCTTCAACAAGCGCCATGGTGCGGTGGATTCCCGGATGTCCCGCCCATTTGGAGTTGTGGCACTCTTTTAGGACTTCCTTCCGAAGTTTCCTGTGGAGCGGCACATAGAGTCGCCGTCCTTTGGTGTAGAGGAGGTCATCCTCATGCCAGAATATCCTCGTCAAGCCCTCTTTGGCGTATCGCAGGAGGACTTGGGCTCTTTGATCATGCTTCAGCCCCTCCTTGATACGATCAACCCACGGGCAATCGGGCCTGCTCACCACATTGGCCAAGTCAAACTTCCTGCTTAAGGCGTCGGCCACGGAATTAGACTTTCCGGGCTTATACTCCAGCACATAATCAAACTCGGCCAGGAAGTCTTGCCACCGAGCTTGTTTCGGGCTGAGCTTCTTCTGAGTTTGGAAGTAGCTCGTAGCCACATTGTCTGTCCTTACGACGAACCGGGACCCCAAGATATAGTGCCTCCATGTGCGAAGGTAGTGCACCACCGCAGTCATCTCCTTCTCTTGGACCGTGTATCGTCGCTCGGCGTCATTCAACTTTCGGGATTCGAAGGCCACCGGATGACTTTCTTGCATCAAGACACCACCGATGGCAAAATCAGATGCATCGGTTTCTACCTCATATGGCTTGGTGTAGCTGGGCAGCATGAGCACCAGTTCTTTGGTCATGGTCCGCTTCAACCGCTCGAACGTCTCTTGACACCGATCCGTCCACTCCCACGGCTTTTCTTTCTTCAGCATTTCCGTGAGTGGCACGGTGAGACGCGAATACTCCCGGATGAAGCGCCGGTAGTAGTTCGTGAGACCAAGAAAAGATCTCAGCTCAGTCACCTTGGTTGGTGGCTTCCAATCAACAATGGCACGGATCTTGACCGTGTCCATCCGCACACGTCCGCCCCCAACGATGTGCCCAAGGAACGGAATCTCTTTTTGTGCAAAGGCACATTTCTCACGTTTCACATACAAGTCGTTTTCTCGGAGGGTCCGAAAAACTCGACTCAAATGTTCAACATGATCCTCAAGCGTTCGGCTATATATCACTATATCATCAAGATAAACTACCACGAACCGATCAAGGAACGGATGCAGTACCTTGTTCATGAGTGTGCAGAACGTAGCCGGCGCATTGGTCAGGCCGAATGGCATGACAAGGAACTCGTATGATCCATAGCGGGTCACGCATGCTGTCTTTGGCTCGTCCCCCTCAGCGATCCGCACTTGATAATACCCCGATCGAAGGTCGAGCTTGGAGAACCAATGGGCTTCTCCGAGCTGATCAAACAAGTCAGCAATAAGGGGAATCGGGTACTTATTCTTGACGGTCAGCTTGTTCAACGCCCGGTAGTCGATACACATACGGAGGGATCCGTCGTGCTTCTTTTGGAACAAGACCGGGGCACCGAACGGGGCCTTGGATGGCCGAACATATCCAGCATCCAACAGCTCTTTGAGCTGTTTCCTCAGTTCCTCCAACTCGGGCGGGGCCATGCGATAGGGAGACATGGCCGGTGGTCGAGCATCGGGTACCAGCTCGATCCGATGGTCGACCTCTCCGAGGAGGCAGCTTCTTGGGTAGTTCGGGCGGCATCACATCCTGGAAGGCATCGAGGACTCGGGATGCTTCTTCCGGTACCGAGCTTTCCTCCGCGCCCTCCTCCTTCAATGCCGCCAAGAAGGTCGCCTCGCCTTTCTTCAGCCCTTTAGCAAGCTGCATGGCCGATAGCATCTTCCTATCGCGTCCCGATTCACGATAGATCGGGACCATGCATTGGCACCGTTTGTCCAGAATGCATATGCAATCTGCGAAGGGCATGACACCCGCATTGATCCGGTCGAGAAATCCCAAAACGAGTACGAAGTCGTAGTCATCAAGGGGGATTACCTCGATATCTTCTTTGCTGGTCCAAGGACCTAGGTGAAACTCCATGCCCCTAGCCATGCCGTTGGTCGGGACTTCTCTGGAATTCACCGTCTTGAGCCAACCGGACTCATTTGCCTCGACCGGAAGATGCAGCTTCTTCGCGGCCTCTTTGGATATGAACAGATCGGATGCCCCGGTATCCACGAGTGCGCTCATCGTGATACCCCCGATCTTCACGTCTACGAACGTCATTCCTTTTGGTTCTTTGGCCTTCTTGGAGGCCTTGATCGTTCCAAGGATCCGCAATGATCCCAACCGCGCCTCCTCTCGTGGCTGGTCCTCCTTGCATAGGGCCGCCAACTTTCCCCTCTTCGGGCACTCCCGAGCCATATGGGGACCGTCACAAAAGAAGCACTTGTAGGTGCGTGCCTTTTGTTGGTACCTTGCGTTGCTCGACTCGGGTTGATTCCTATGAGGAGTCGACGGTGGTTTGCCAGCATTTGGTCGAGGGAACCGGCCTCGATCTCCCCCACCAGTGGCCTTTTCTCTCGGTCGAAAGTCGGGCTTGGTGGTGTTTGCCGGTCTGTACTCAACAAGGGACTCGGCCACAGAAGTAGCTGTGGTGAGGTTCGTTGCATTGCACCGTTTGAGCTCCTGCTTAACCCAAGGTTTGAGTCCGCCCATGAACTGGTGGAACGCCTCCGTCTCGGTCATGGACCGGATTTGGAGCAGCAGCTCCGAGAACCGCTTCACATATTCACGAACTCCGCCCTTCTGCTCTAGGCGCTTGAGTACCCCTCGGGCTTCCTCTTTCGCATAAGCGGGATAGTAGGTTCGCCGAAACTCCTCGACGAACCGAGCCCAGGTCACGATAGGCTCGGTATTCCTACCATCCGACCGACGTCTCCACCACAGCAGCGCATCATCAGATAAATACATGGCTGCAGTGTTTACCCGGATCACGTCGTCGGTTGTTCCCGTGGTCTGGAAGTATCGCTCCATGTACCTAAGAAGTTGTCCACGTCCTTTGCCACCCGAGAGCCCTTGTACTCCTTTGGTTTGGGTGCATCGGCACGGGACTGCACGGTGATCACCCCCCGTTCACGCGTGCTGCTTCAAGCTCCACGAGCTTGCCCTTCATTTCCGCCATTTCCGCCCGCATGGCCACCATTGCGGCTTCCCAAGTCTCATCCCGCTGCTGCAGCTCGTGCATGAAGGATCCTTGCACCTTGACACGGAGCTCTCCCATGCCGGCTTGGAGCTCTTGCACTTCGGCCAAGAGTTCCTCCCTACCGGCTTCCGCTCCTTCAATAGTGCAGTGCGGAGTCGTCCGTGAACGCCCGGACGTCCGTGACGGTCTCCTCTATGGCCGTCGACGGTTTTCCAGATCCCTCTTCGGATCCCTCACACACGAGGCAGCACGGGCCTTTCTCGACCGGTTAGCCCTCCTGGCTGAACGCCCACGATCTTCACGCTCATTGTCTTGAGCGATCGGAACATCAGCGTGAGGATTGGCCATTTCGTTTGGAAATGTTGGCTCTGATACCACTTGTCACGGGTCGATCAATTTCGGTCGATCAAACACCGTGCGGCCTTAGGATCAGTGATCCCAAGTCAGCCTTACACACACACACGCTTGAACACAACAACCGAATGGGCAAAGAGAGTGTATATTGCTTGTAAACAAACTGGTTACAAGGTGGGAGAGGGATCCCTATTTATACAAGAGTGGGTCGTATCTCGGCCGTGGATCGTCCCTCCGATCCAACGGTCCATTTTGAATCCGTATACTCATTACAAGCTATGCAACAGACTACACGAAGGCTACTCGATGGTCTGCACCCGGCAGATCCCTTGGGAAGTCCATGGGTCGCTCGCGTCGGGCCTTGGGCAGATCACGGGCGTGCGTCAGAAGCAAGATCAGGGTTGCAGGTCGGTCTGACACGCGACCAGCTGAACCGTCACGGGCTACTCGAGCATTGCTCAGGGGTCGCCCACGGGCTGCGCATGGGCCTTCCGCTCGTTCTGCTCATGGGCTGCTTCCGGGCAGCCCTTTGTACGTGACACGGTCCCTCACGGACGATCTTGGATCATGCTTGTCCGTGGGCCGTGTCACAAGCATCCACATTTCGCATACATGTCGCGAAGCGCTGTCTTGAAGAAGCTGTTGAAATCGATTCCCCTTACCTAATGAAGCAACCTGTGTTGGAAAGACATCTCAAAGTGATTTTGATGATGTTCAAGATATACTTAGTATAATATTTGCTAGTAGATATGTAGATATTTAGACTAAATGACCATGTAATATCCATGATGTGATCGATTGGAAAGAAGTTTGCAAAATGTCATAATAAGGCTTTTTCGTAAATAGTACAATGGACCTAAAAGATCAGCAGTTGATGTTTGTGTCGAAATTGTAAAGATCGAGTTGATGGTGCTGTGGCAACTACTGACATTTGACAATGTTCATTGGGTCAGCAAAGTAGTTGTTGTGGCCTTGGATTCGCACAACAACAGAATCCATATGAAATATGTCACACCCTCGCCCCACCCTTGGAACGAAAGCGTGACCTAGTGGGTTAGCATCGATGTCCCATGCACGTTGAACATCCTAAAATCTTTTATCTTTGATTAAGCACATATGGAAGCGATTTATAAATAATCCCCATATACAACAAACATGGAGGTTGGGCGAAACATATACAAGCCAAACAACAAAGTAAACATATGTTTATACATACCAAAAGCTATTATAATTACATGTCTATCCTAGTCCTGAGCTATCTATTTTCATTACCACACATAGTCGATCAAAAGGCTAGAGTAGGCTAGCTCCTCCATTGAGCTCCTCCAAAAATGGCCCTCATCCAAGACCCAACTTCCTACAAAGCTCCCATAGGATCTTCTGGAGGAATGAAGCCATGGATGGACCGATGACGTCCCCGTGAAAAATGAGCCACCAAACCTCATACATGTGGGGAACCAATGTGTTTAGCCCTTCTTGGACCCTTATGGCAGTAGTATACTCTTGGTAAGTGATGTCCCCTTCTAAGTCTAATATATCTACAACAGTAGTAACCATATCAATAGGAAGGCCAAGATGGATGGGCGGTAAGGTTGGCTCATACATCACACATTTAAAATGGTGAAAGCAACAAACGTGAGTCGATGACTTAGTAAGTGGATGTCATGCCCTGAACCTTGAGCGCGCACACATCCCTCGGCGGTCGATTAAAAGTGAGATGTCCTAGAACGCGTCACCGACCCATTCTTTTATTAAATGCATGTAGAAGCGAATTAAATAACCCCCGGGTCAATAAACAAACTATCGGGATAGTAAACTAGGAAGTTTAATAATTACAAGCCTTTCTACGGCCACTTCCTATCGACCCTCTCAAAAACCTTCAGGGATTAGGATTAACCTAAATTCACTAACGATAGGGCCAATAAAAAATGTGTCACATATCACGGCCATCACAACTGCACCTGGCAGTTCTCCATGCTATGGCCCTAAAAAAGGTTAACCACAACGGGGTGAGATAAAATCTCAATGAGTTAAAATCCCTAAGCCTCGATTAGGACGCAAATTCGTCTCGGAGGCAGCCTAAACAAGCACCACACATAAACTCACCTCACCTCGGCACACCCCTGTAGGTTAGCACGTTACATATGCCTTTATCGATATAATAAACATAAACAACAACCGAAACACAAAATACTCATTCTTTGAGAGCATTCAAACGGGTCCTGATCATAAGGCAAAACCGTTTTGGCACGTCACATACCATGGCTAATAGTTTTACCCCATAATCAAGCGCAATACATCACAATCATTCACACGTGTTCTGATTATTACGACCCCTCGGCCCTGCCCAACACAAAATCCGGTGGTCATCCAATGTAACTGGGCATCATCCCACCCCATCGGGCATAGCATCATCCCACGTATGCATACGCCTTAGGACAGCATTCCAATAAGAAGCTTCGTTCCGAAATCCATCTGCAAACGGCATCCCGTTGACCTGGGGGCATCCGAACTTAATCGGGCATCGTCCCGCGTAATCATACACATCAGGACGGGTTCATTACATGACCATACAAGCACACCATCAATCAAACCAACATTTTATTACCGTTATTTAGCCAAGAAAACCGAAATCCCTTTTCAAATAATAAACTTTGCAACTCTTTTTTTTTTCTTTAAAAATTTTCGAAGTAAATTCATACATGGTCACGTACTCAAAATCAACCTGTCAAAGTTTGTACACTCCTAGTTTAAAACCTCATTATTTTATTGAGCAAATAAGTTTTGGTGTCCGAACTTGACACCTCATTTATTTTGTATTTAATAGTCTATCACACCAAGTTTTGTATAAAAAAATCAGAACCTCCCAGAGCAGTCAATTGCATAATTTCACACGTACAAACCATCAAAATCACGCATAATTTCATCCAAGAAAATGAGCGTAAAATTCTACATAACACCTAATCCGTCACTAAATACACTAATTGCGATTAATTAATTAAATAACGATTAAATTAAGTAAATTGCGATTAATTAAACTAAACCAACTTAATTAACCTAACCATGATTAATTATCCTAATCATGATTAAATAACCTAAACATGATTAATTAACCTAATCAAGATTACTTAACCTAATCATGATTAACTAACATAACCAAAGCTTAATTAACACTAATCTAGGATTAACTAAAACTAATCCTCATCAAGACTAATCTAACCACGCCTAAGCGTAATTAACGGCCTAATCAACGATTAGGGAGTTAACTCATAGTTTTCAACGACGGCAGGCTCGCGGTGACGGCGATGAAAACACGAACAACCATGGCTTGAACAAAGTTCAACGACGGTGGTGACAATCCCTCCAAGCTCCCGGCCAAGAGGGGAGCTCGGCTTGGGTGGACGACAGCTTGGCTGGACACAGGGGAGCTGGGCAAAGCTAGTGGCCGCGGGGGTGAGCTGGTGGTGGTGCGGTGGAGTTATGGTGGGCTGAGGTTGCTGGACGTTGGACGAATGGGGACGGACGTGTGGGGCAGTGAGGTTGCTGTTGGTGTTGGCGGAACAGCTAGAGGTGGTGGATGATGGTGCGGCAAGAAGGAACGGAGCTGAACGTGGGGTGAGGACGGTGGTGGAACGAGCAGGTGGTGCTGCGGCTATGTGGCGGTGGTAAAGGAGTTGCTGGCGGAGGATATAGGATGGTGCGGCAGCAAGGAAATAAAGAAGAACAAAACCAGTGAAAGGAAAGAGGAGGCTGGCGGTAAGGAAAAGAAGAGGGAAATGAAGGGAAGAGAAGAATGCGTGAGGAAGAAATGGGTAGAAGAAATCAGCAGAGGGGGGGAAAGCTTTCACACGTGAGAGAGAGGGGAGGAAGAATAGGGAGAGAGAGAAAGAAAGAAAGGGATAGGCTAACCAATCAAAACCTTAGCAAAATATCTACACCATCATCACATCGCATCCAAAGTCTTCCTGCCTCAAAAGTCCTAAGCTCATCCAATCACCATTTTTCCTCTAATTTCTCACAAACAAAGCCTTTTTAGGGTAGAAAAATCCTAATTTCTCATCCCATCTAAATTTCCTTTCCATTTTCTTTTTGTCTGAAAATCATTTTTCCACAAAATTTCAAATTGTCGAAAATTCGCCGAAAGATGAGACGACATTAAATAAATCATGACACGCTCGAACTTCGATTACCAAAACCGAATTAAATTTCATGGTTAAAATCAGTCGAACATGACTTTAATACGATTTAATCTACTGGGTAGCTTTTAGGGGTTTTAAAGCGTTTCACCCGTGGTCGATAATTTTTTATCCACATTTGTGCATCTTCGAATCGTAGACGACCCTCGGTTTTCATATAATCGCGAGGGTTCAATTATGTGTTCCGAATATATTATTAATAGAAAATCAGTTTATTACCGTTCGATGCGAATATCGCAATTGTGCGGAACCTACCGCAATTTGACTATGAAATTTCATCGAATCGACTTTTATCCGTTTGTAATCGATTTATAACGGTGTCGTATTGACCCTTATTGATTATTATGGTCAAGCGGTCGATTTCCAATCAAATTCTCTAGTCCGTCGCGTATATATCCCTTAACGGCATCACCTAATAGATTAGTTAACTCGCAAGTGATCATTTCCGAGTAAAATAACCATAAGCGCGTCGATGAAATAACGATTTCATATATTCAAAACATGGGCCAATTTTCAGAATGTCACAATAGAAATTCCTAATTCCTTTATAGGACAACGTCTCACCGTCAATCTTCAGGTACAAAATCACCACCCACTTGTCGATGGCAAATCAATGGCAAGGCCCGTGACTTGCCTTACTTATGCATATGAAAACCTCTTAATCTTCTATGTGCTCTTGAGGATTAAAGACAAAAATTTAGTGCATAAAAACAAGCTTTTCAAATATTCATGGCTTACTACCATTTCGGTTCTAGAAGGATGTGTGCAACACGCAAGACTTGTTTATGCACCAAGTGACCCAATGCAAACATATGTTCAAAATGATGCAAGGACTCAACAACTAATATCAAACAAACCCAACTTTTGCAAGCATCAATTCAAACACCACACATGTATCAGTCAAGAATCACACATGGATTTCCAATTTATTTCAATCACTTTTAGTTAATTGAAATTCATTGACTCTTTCGTTATGAAACAAGCATCGGTCCCCTTCTTGGCAACCGATATCATCTTGATCTTATTATCAGGACGGCATCCTACACGACCCCCATGCATTGACCTCACCTGAGCAGGCATTGTCCATGATCTCAATATCGAGATGGCATATGGGGTTTTACCCTAGGCAACGACCTGGCATTCCTCAACGTCGGCGGTAAAAGTCCATCGTGTGTTCATGTATATCAAGCATTAATTAATTCATTTTATCTTGAATCTTTAACCAAATGTAAAGGCTTGAAGGCGTGCCATGCAAAGTGAATCAAGAAATTTTATACCCTATTAAACTAGACTCATGCTGAATGCAATTCGGGCTCATGGTCTTTACTTGGAATTGTTCGCTCCCGATTCAGCATCGACCCGATGCTTGTCTCGAGTAACAACAAGCCTCAATGTTGTCCCGAAACCAAGTGTGAATCGTGCACCCACCTCAGCACACGTCTAAAGTCGTCGAGACCTTTCCTCAGCATTTAGGTGTGCTTGACACTCATGCGAGACCATGAATTTACTTGATACAACAACAAACATATGGAAACATAACAAGCATAATAATACAAGCCAAAGCAAGTAAATGATGACAAGATCCTAATATCGATACATGTAGTACATCACCCCATCAAAGAGTTAGGAAATTCCACTTACAATTTTTTGGACCTAGCTCCAAGATGCTTCTTCGGGAATCTCTCGGCTCTTGGGCGGCTTTGAGGAGGAGAGCGTCAAAGAAAGAAAGAAGAGGAAGAGGAGAGAAAATGGCTAATCCTTAAAATGTAAGGGTGGCTCTTATTTATAGGTCTCATCCTCTTAGATTTTTTATGCAAGCTCATGATTACACCTAGGAGGCAAGGTGACCTATCTATCCTCTTGAGTTGGCACCTATGTCCCTTAATGTTAACTTGTGATTGGTCCATCTATTGACTTATTCTCCAAGGATCAATTTACGTTCATAATTTGCCTATGGCCCTAGGAGACATATAAGCCCTTTAGATGACTAATGTCCTTTTCTTATTAGTTGGGCCTTGCCTTGTTCACCAAAGCTATATTTTCAGGGTAATCGTAACCTAAAATTCTAGGGGACACCTAAGTATGGTGATTCATCCGTGCCATTAATGAACTAAAGTCCAAAGTTATTAAATGAGGTCTAGATGTTTTTGCCAAGCTACTTGGAAGGCAAGTTTTCTCCTTCTCTCTTGAAGTGGGCATGTGGCTCTTAATGGATAGGATGGACTATGTCAAAAAGTCATGGAAGGTTCTAGAATTGTGAATTTTAGATATTATGGAAAGATGTCATAGAAGAGGTTGTTAGCTTGAGTGTACCTTATTTCTTGCTTTTGCTCGAGGACCAGCAAAATGTTAAGTTTGGGGTTTTGATAACTCTATAAAAATAGAGTTATTTTACCCATTTTATGCAACAATTATGGTACTTTAAAATGCAATATTTGTTAGAAAATATTTGGATTTCCTTCTACTTACCAAAATTTTCCTTATTTATGTAGAATAATGAGATATGGACAAAATTAGGAAATAAGGGCAAAATGGAGGAAAGGAAAATTCTATAATTGAAGATTTCAAATCAAAAAGCAATTGCATTGCATTAGGATTCTTAAATATATAATATAAATAGGATAATATAGACAGCTAGGTTCTTATTTTAGATTTTTTTCATTATTTTAAGTTTTTCTCGAGCATTACGGAGAGAAAATAAAGTGGTGACAGAATTCTTATTCTTTTATTAAAGATGTTAGATTTAATTTATATTTATGTTTCTTTTTCTACTATATTCTAATTTTCTTTTGTTAGGGCTACAATGTAGCCTAACCATAATGATATAAATTTAATGATTTTTATGCGTGCAAGTGATTCATTCATGTGAGTTATATATTATTGTGCTTAATATTTTTAAGTGACTGTTCATCACTTGAATGATTTGATTTGCATGTTTGAGATTGAGAATTTATAATATGCAATTGTTCGTTATGATATATAACTATGAATTAACATGGATAGACATATACAATGTTATTTGTGTAGCTTTCAATAATAAGGTGATTCAAAAGACTCATTATAAACTGAGAATTTTCATAGATCTTAATGCACTTATGTTTATATAATGATTAATAAACTAAATAGGTTTACTATATGTAGATATATGATAGTAAATAGATTAGAAAATTCAGCTATCACATGTTTCGTTATCTAATTAATTTATTGCATTTAGTCTCTAAATTTTTCTTTTAAGGTTTTTCCTTTTAATTTATTCTTAATTCTATTTTGATTCGTTAGATAAATTTTAGAATTAATCTATTTTCAGTATTTAATTAGTTTATTAACTATCAATCTTCGTGGAATGATACCCTTTCTCATCATTATATTATTTGTTGGACACATTCACTTGCATTTAGAATTTTACGAACAATGGTGTTAAATAGTTATTATGATGTTATAGTGTTAATGTTGATTGTTGTTTTTCTTTAATCATATCTTCTAATAACGTCAAGATTGATGTAAGTACTTGGCATACTAAACTAAGTCATATTGGGTTACAAAAAATGAAACGATTAGCAAGAGAATGCCTTTTAGGGTCATTCACTAATGTTGATCTACCCGTATGTAAATATGTCTAGCCGAAAAAAGCAATTAGAAAACCATTTAGTAAATGAGCCAAAGCCAAACTTCTAATGCAACTCATACATTTTGACATTTGTAATTCATTGAATATGAAGGGGAGGCATGAAGCCTCATATTTCATCGCTTTTATAGATGAGTTTTACATGTATGATCTAAGTGCAATACATGATCACGTGTGTTACTTTGGGATGACATTTAGAACTCACATTAGGGACTTAGGGACTTTTAGCTTTAGTCACCATACAAGAACACAAATGGTGGCTAGTAGCTATAACTCACATTACAATGAATGGGGTAGGCATCATAAGTAGGCCGTTGCATGTACAATCCAAAGGCCAACCTCGAGGCCATTCATGATTGATTGGTGATCTTTTTAATGCCCTGGATGTTTTGTTTGGTTGCTTGCATCGTATATGTAAAACGTCCTCTTGAATTTCCAGTGTAGTTCTAGCAATAGACTAGAATTGAAATAGGTCCGTGGAGATGGCGATCCCGAGGACTCGAAGACAATGAATGGTCAATGTCCAATCCGACCTAACCATTTTTACTATTCATTCCCCGACATATCTCTCGGGTTTTTCATGCGTTAAATAAATATTTGATGAGTTGTGGATTTATTTTCTTGCATTTAAAATCGTATGGGTGGTCTTTACTTGTTTTTACTAAACTGCTTTGGTTGTTTACTTTTACGCATTGTTTTTTTTTCTTTCAATTAATTGTCTATTTTGTTATTGTTCCCATTAGAATAGAGTGGAATAGCACGAACGATCATCCATGCATGATTACCTTTACCTCGTAAATTAGCCAACCCTAAAAAATGAGGCTAGTGGTGACTCTTAGATACCATTTAGCTTGTTTAAATAAAACTTTAAAATGAATTTACCCGTGACGTGAGGTACACGCTTTGGAAAAGCACATGGCTATGATTGTAAGCTTAAGCGGTTGTGACTCCAACAAAAAGATGAGGTGACAATATCTTGTTAGGGGGAAGTATATTAAATGAACTTTCATAGTGAAATACCTCTAAACTTTATCTTTACGCCTTTTTGCCAAAAATAGCATCGAGGTCAAGTCACAATAAACCCTCCTGCCACGTGAGGTGCAAGCTTGGGAGAGCTCAGACCATGATTAAGAGAACTCGTGGTACCCATCCCAAAGGATGAGGTGATGGCATCATTGGAGTTACATGCTGTGAGGAGACTCTCATGGTTAACCACATATAAACCTTACGTTTACGCTATTGCTCGCTAATGTGGTTGCCGAGGTCGAGTTGCGACATATGGTATCTAATTATCATGCAATTCCAATTAATTCAATTTGAGTTCTTCTTTCTAACGAAAGCTAAATTATTCTATTCTAACCTAGGGTAGACATGTATGACTCATTATTCTAATGACATTAACATATAATTTAAATGACCTAACTCTAATGACAATTACATGAACTATTTTATCACCGATCCTTCTCATCTCAAGTTCGGGTAATTCTAAACATTGATCACAAATCCCTATAGTGATCAATTTCTAGTAACTATCTAATAAGTTACACTCGTTATTGACGCTATATGAGTAACTTTCGTTACATGTTTCCGTAAAACAATGCAACCACATATGTTTAAAGTTTTAAATCGCATGCGTCCATCCTATCCTTCTACACCATTAGTGCACCTTATCACTTCAAGTTAACCTATGGCTCTGATACCAAAAAAGGGGCTATCAAGCCTGTGACATCCCAATGCACCACCTTGCTCTATCAAACATTATTCTATATTTTCATTTATTGCACATGCGGAAGCTAAAAATTTAAAACAGTAATCAATAACAAGGATGTAATGCAATAAACACATAAGACAACCAGCATTTTGAATTTCATCTTCTATCTTATTTATGTCCATGGGTGACAAATATTACGACATACATCTAGGAGGCTATGTATAGGTATTGCTCCCTACCCAATCTCCATAAGATGCTCCATCATCTACACTAGCCAAAAGCTATCATCCTGCCGCACGACCATGTCCTAAAAAAAATGGCAGGTCATGCCTCTCAAAAATGGTACTTCTATCTCCTTGCGCGACCATCCCACCGTACTCGCCCGACCGTTAGCACCGTCACCACTGCCGCCATTCTTTGAGTAATTGATGGGCCCTACAGGTTCCTATATACATCCAAGAAGACCCAAATGAGGTGGATGTGTACCCTCTGCCTCGGCTGACCGACATCTTCTAGGAACTTGTAAATGATATCTTAAGCTTTCTAAAGACACCTAGTTGTTCCAATTTGCCCACCATTTGTCTTGTTTTCCTTTTTTTTTTTTTTCAAATTCATAGCCCATTTCGGTTCACAAAAATGGCAAATGGCGAGGGTCCAGAGATCCGAACTGCACGAATTCTATTGGATTCGACTAATCCATCATCAACGGTACTAATCTCACTAATTAAGTTACATTAATCCATTCTAAGGCTAATCTAACCATCATAACTTATCACTAATCCATACTTAAGCTAATCTAAACAATCCTTAAGCATAATTAACCTACTAAGTAAGATTTAGTGAGCAAACTCACTTGTTCGGCGAACCGGTCAATTCAAATCGACGGGAACGCAACAAGGGATGATCCTCTCGAAAGCGGGCCTAACTTTTAGGGTCCGGACGGGCCAAAACGAGCCAAGACAGTTGCTAGAAACCCACAAATTCCAATTGTTGTCCGGGGCCAAAAAAGGTTGAAACAAGAGTTGGTTGAGGTGACAACGGACTGAGGTGAATCGAGGAGGTCAAACCAGGTCCGAGCAAGCTCCACGGCGGCTTCGGCGACGTCACATAGCAGTTGAACAACCCTGGCATGGCTTGAGGCAACAGTTGGAACGTGAGATAGGTGGCTAGAGCGCGGGGTCGCATGGGCACACGCATGGCAGGTGGTGTAGCGAACTGCAATAGGCGGCGCTTGTGGCGAGGGTGGCTGGTTCGAACGGCCTCCTTATTGGTTTTCCTCTGGAAATCTGAAGCTTACAAGGCACAACTATGAAGAAAGAAAGGCTAGTCTGCAACTTGAAGGAGAGAGGGAGAGATAAGGAGACAAGGGAGCCACCATGGCCAAATTTCCCCTTCCAATGTTCCCTTGACCCATCCTCCACCACAGCTAGGTTCCTAGGCCACAAATCAGCCACCCATGCTCCCATCTAGAAGATTGAAGAGGTCCATAAGTTGAGGGGGGTGGGGGACATACGAATTTCAAGCATTTTCCCTCCAAATGGGCACTTAATCCTTCTTAATTCAACACCATTTGGCCTTAATAATTTTTGTTATCGAGTCAATACTCAAATTGGTATTTTTCATCACCAATTGAACCATCTTGCATCCTAAATTCGTGATCAAAACAGTCCCTGGCTTTTTCTAGACAAAAATGACCCTAGGACGACTTTTTCCCAAAAAGTCTCGGATTGCAGAAAAATCTTCTGAGACTGAGTCGATGTTCTAAGAATTTATTGTGACATGACAGAACCTTCAATTTATGAAATCGGATTCAAATTCGCAGTTAATTTCACTTTGGCGCATTTTTCGCATGACTCAGGCTATCAGGTAGCTTTTAGAAATTTTTATTGCAAAGGACCCGTTGTCGATTTTCTTCGAACCATAATGAACCCATTCAACACGTTGACGACTCTTGATTGTCGTGAAAATCTCAAAAATTCAAATACGGACAAAAGGTACCAAAACGATAGAAAAATCGGTCTAGTGTCGATCGACGAGAATTTTGCAATTTAGTGGGATCGCCCACGTTAAACCACATATCTCAGCTGAACCGACCTATCTCTGATTCCTAATTGACTTATATCTATGTCATAATGTTCTCTCGCAGATGAGCACGGTCAAGCAGTCGATTCGTTATTGAATCCTCAAGTCTATTGCATTAAAATCTCTTAATGACTTCCCCATATAGTCCAGTTATCTCAAGAGTGGTCATCTGAGAGAAAAACACTATAGACGCGTCGATGAAAGGCCCAACTTATCTAATTGAAATCAAAACCTGAAAAATCAGGATGTCACACAAGGCCCGGCGACCCCGGCCAATCCTCTCCCCTCCATCGTCGGCCCTTCTCGACGGTGGCAGCGAGGGCTCGGCCCTCGGCCGCCTCCCTCCACCTTTTTTAATTATAAATTATTATTATTTTGTTTTAAATCTAATTTAATTAATTTATATATAAAAATTCAAATTATACGAAAACTACATCGTTTTTGTGTGTGTTTTGTCAAGTCAGTCTTCCGGCGACTCATGTAAGCGAGAAAATTAATAAAAAATGCCATGTAGCATTTCTAGCCGGATGTGGCACTCAAGGGTGCACATGGTAAACTTCCCCAGCCCAACAATTTCTATTATTCTCTTCCCCATAACAAAAAAAAGAAAGAATAGAAACTCGTTTGATAACCGCAAGTTAGTTTTTGTTCCCGGGAATAAAAATTTAGCCTGAGAATGGTTTTGGAATAGAAATGAGAAGTTAAAAAAAGTTGCTTCTTGTTCCGGGAACAAGTTTAAGAAATAAGTGAATTTTTTTTTTTCTTTTATTCTTCTCTTGCTGACTCCATTGACTGCCCTTGACTGCCGCCCGCCGTGACCCGCAGCCGCTGCTGCCGTCATCGACCAACGGCCGCCACCGCCGCCGACCGCTGCCGCCGCCCGTCAGCTGCTGCCGCCGACCGCCACCGGACGACGCCGCAACCGCACGTCGCCGTCGGCCGCCGGCCGACGCCGCCGCCGCTACCGCCGGTTGCCACCGGCTGATCAACCGTTGCCATCGTTGCCACCGCCGCCGGACGCCGCCGCCGCCTCCGGTCGGCGGCGTCGCGGTGGCGGCGGTCTACCGGCAAAAAATAAAATACAAATAAATATAAAAAAAGAAACTATTTTTACCAAACGCATTTCTATTCTTTTTCTATTTTTAGAGTAAAAATTTTGTGTAGTTACCAAATGGGTTTTTTTACATAGAAATTGTTCCCCAGAATAGAAATAGAAAAGAACTATTTGTGAAAAAAAATTGTTCCCCGGCCAAGAAATGTTACCATGCGCAACCCAAGTGTCCCATTTTTCATAAAAAGTAGCACTTAAGTGTCGTTTTCGTAAGTTTTAGCACTTAAGTTTCATTTTGTGCCAACTTTTGGCATTTGAAGCGTTCTTTTGCCACAACAAAAAGATGGCCAAAATCCTAGGATTTGAGTGCATGAATGAAGGAAGTTTTGGCCCAATGAAATGAGAAGAATTTTCACATCCTAAGGCTGACTTTTGGCTAGAGTGGAGGCCAATACGAGGAACCCAAATAGAAAGAGGACGAGATGTGAAAGGACTTTTATCTTTTTGCTGGGTAGTTCACGATTAGCATCCCTACACATAAATGCATTGCAAGTTTCTCAAGAAAAGCTCCTTCCCAGCATGATCTCACAAGGTATGTCTCCGCTGGCTTTTTTCCTCCAAACTCCACCAGGCTTAGGTGATGGCAGCCGCGACGAAGACTGAAGCAACTCGAGACACGATGACAATCACTCCTAGAAAACCACTCCAAGGACTGAGGATGCCATCGCAACTGCCATTCTTGTTGGGAGTTTGCTTGTAAAACAAATTAAGATGTGCCTTATCCCATGTCAAAAAGATGTGAGTGTGCATGAGGAGGAAATTGCTACTAATCAATGATGAATATTTTTATTTATTAAAATTCGCATTTATAATGGTAAAAAATTAACCATAGTGTCCTATTGAAATAGTGCAACTGTTCACAAAGGAATTACGATTTTTTTTAAATTATTATTATTATTTCTTACAATGATTATCTCATAGTTCATCAATTCAAACATAACTTTTTAATGCTTAGAAAGTTGTATTTGTTCGGATATAACTTTTTTTTTCTTTTGCTATTAAACAGTGAACATGTTTGTTCAGTTATAATCTTATTCTTCCATTTCAATTCTTTTGAAGAAAATATAGCCATTATTTTCGATTATTTCTCTTGAGAGACCCTGGAAAAGTATTAGAATTGCTATTTAGTATTTTGAAACGAGATTTTGTTGTATCTTAAAGGAAATTTGTCGGTGATCATTAGCAATGTTGTTGGGCAAATAATTCCTCAAAGAAAATGATATCGCCTCAAAGTTTGATTTCATTGTTATTCTGGGTTATATGTCCTAACAATTTTAAGGAATTATTTGTGCAACAATGGAGTTAGGGTCTTCTTCACAATGCCTTCCTCTTTCATCTTTGACATCAATTACAAAGGCTTCCCTTCCATGACCATGGGCGCCCAAGAGATTTCCTATCCAGTTCCTGGAAGATTTGCTCGACATCTTCAACACTTCCACATTTAGAGTACATGAAAATCTACAAATTGTAATCTGTAAGTGCCAAGCCTAATATGATTTTCTCGAGAAAAGCCACAGCCCAGTTGCCTATCTCTAGGGTGCCAAGATGCCCACATGCTAAAAAAAAACCACTTATTAAGAAATCATGGAGTTCCAAGAGGCCACATCCTTTCCCAACATTCAATAAAAAGAGTTGCCTAGCCGAGATTATGGCATTCCATGTGACAGTGCTCTTATGGGGGCCCATATCATCAAAAAATCGCCTACAGTAGCCAAGCATCCACATTTGGCGTACATGTCGCGAAGCGCTGTCTTGAAGAAGCTGTTGAAATCGATTCCCCTTACCTAATGAAGCAACCTATGTTGGAAAGACATCTCTAAGTGATTTTGATGATGTTCAAGCTATGCTTAGTATAATATTTTCTATGAGGTATGCAGATATTTGGACTAAATGACCATGCAATATCCATGGTGTGATCGATTGGAAAGAAGTTTGCAAAATGTCCTAATAAGGCTTTTTCGTAAATAGTACCAATGCACCTAAAAGATCAGCAGTTGATGTTTGTGTCAAAATTGTAAATATCGAGTTGATGGTGCTGTGACAACTACAGACATCTGACGATGTTCGTTGGGTCAGCAAAGTAGTTGTTGTGGCCTTGGATTCGCACAACAACAAAATTCAAATGAAATATGTCACACCCTTGCCCCCACCCTTGGAACGAAAGCGTGACCTAGCGAGTTAGCATCAACATCCCATGCACATTGAACGTCCTAAAATCTTTTATCTTTGATTAAGCACATACGGAAGCGATTTACAAATAATCCACATATACAACAAACATGGAAGTCGGGCGAAACATATACAAGCCAAGCAACTAAGTAAACATATGTTTATACATACCAAAAACTATAATAATTACATGTCTATTCTAGTCTTGAGCTATCTATTTTCATTACCACACATAGTCGATCAAAAGGCTAGAGTAGCCTAGCTCCTCTATTGAGCTCCTCCAAAAATGGCCCCGTCCAAAACCCAACTTCCTACGGAGCTCCCATAGGATCTTCTGGAGGAATGAAGCCATGGATGGACTGATGATGTCCTCGTAAAAAATGAGGCACCAAACCTCATACATGTGGGGAACCAATGTGTCTAGCCCTTCTTGGACCTATATGGTAGTAGTATACTCTTGGTAAGTGACGTCCCCTTCTGAGTCTACTGTATCTATCACAGTAGTAACCATATCAATAGGAAGGCCAAGATGGACAGGCGGTAAGGTTGGCTCATACATCACACATTTAAAATGGTGAAAGCAACAAGAGTGCGTCGATGACTTAGTAAGTAGATGTCGTGCTCTGAACCCCGAGCGTGCGCGCATCCCTTAGTGGTCGATTAAAAGTGCGACGTCCTAGGACGCGTCACCAACCCATTCTTTTTATCTTTTGGTTAAACGCGAGCAGAAGCGAATTAAATAAACCCCGGTCAATAAACAAACTATTGGGATAGTAAACTAGGAAGTTTAATAATTACAAGCCTTTCTATGGCCACTTCCTATCGGCCCTCTCAAAAATCTTTAGGGATTAGGATTAAAACCTAAATTCACTAACGATAGGGCCAACCAAAAATGTGTCGCATCTCGCGCCCACCACAATTGCACTTGGCAGTTCTCCACGCTACGGCCCTAAAAAAGGTTAACCATGACGAGGTGAGATAAAATCTCAATGACTTAAAATCCTTAAGCCTCAATTAGGGCGCAAATTCACCTCGGAGGCAGCATAAACAAGCACCGCACATAAACTCACCTCACCTCGGCACACCCCTGCAGGTTAGCACGTTACATATGCCTTTATCAATATAATAAGCATAAACAACAATCGAAACACAAAATACTCAATTCTTCAAGCATTTACACGAGTCCTGATTATAAGGCAAAATCATTTTGGCACATCACATACCCTGCCTAATAGTTTTACCCCATAATCAAGCGCAATACATCACAATCATTCACACGTGTTCCGATTATTACGACCCCTTGGCCACAGCCAACACAAAAGTTGGTGGTCATCCAGCATAACTGGGCATTGTCCCGCCCCATCAGGCACGTCATCATCCCGCATATGCATACACCTTAGGATAGCATTCCAATAATGAGCTTCGTTTCGAAATCCATCCGCGAACGGCATCCTGTTGACTTAGGGGCATCCAAACTTAATCGGGCATCGTCCCACGTAATCATACACATTAGGAAGGGTTCATTACATGACCATACGAGCACACCATCAATCAAACCAACATTTTATTACTGTTATTTAGCCAAGAAAACCGAAATCCCTTTTCAAATAATAAACTTGGCAACTCTTTTTTTTTCTTTAAAACTTTTCGAAATAAATTCATATGTGGTCACGTACTCAAAATCAACCCGTCAAACTTTGTATGCACCTAGTTCAAAACCTCATTGTTTTATTGAGCAAATAAGTTTTGGTGTCCAAACTCGACACCTCATTTATTTTGTATTTAATAGTCTATAACATCAAGCTTTATATATAAAAAAAAATCGGGACTTACCATAGAGCAATCAATTGCATAATTTCACACGTACAAACCATAAAAATCACACATAATTGCCTCCAAGAAAACAAGCATAAAATTCTACGTAACGCCTAATCCGTCACTAATTATGCTAATTGTGATTAATTAATTAAATAACGATTAAATTACATAAATTGTGATTAATTAAACTAAACCGACTTAATTAATCTAACCATGATCAATTGACATAACCATGATTAATTAACTTAACCATGATTACTTAACCTAATCATGATTACTTAACCTAATCGTGATTAACTAACCTAATTGTGATTAACTAACCTAACCAAGCTTAATTAACACTAATCTAGGATTAACTGAAACGAATCCTCATCAAGACTAATCTAACCACCCCTAAGCGTAATTAACGGCCTAATCAACGATTAAGGCGTTAACTCACAGTTTTCAACGGCAGCGAGTTTGCGGCGATGGCAACGAAAACACAAACCAACCATGGCTTGAATAGAGTTCAACGACGGTGTTGAGAATCCGTCCAAGCTCTTGGCCAAGAGGGGAGCTCGGCTTGGGCGGACGGTAGCTCGGCTGGACACCGGGGAGCTAGGCAAAGCTTGTGGCTACGGGGGTGAGCTAGTGGTGGTGCGGTGGAGCTACAGTGGGCTGAGGTTGCTAGACGCTCGACGGACGGGGACAGGTGTGTGGGGCAGTGAGGTTGCTACTGGTGTTGGCGGAACAACTGGAGGTGGTGGATGATGGTGCGGCAAGAAGGAACAGAGCTAAACATGGGGTGAGGACGGTGGTGGAACGAGCGGGTGGTGCTACGGCTGTGTGGTGGTGGTAAAGGAGCTGCTGGCAAAGGATGTGGGATGGTGTGGCAGCAAGGAAATAAAGAAGAACAGAACCAGTGAAAGGAAAGAGGAGACTGGCGGTAAGGAAAAGAAGAGGGAAATGAAGGCAAGAGAAGAATGCGTGAGGAAGAAATGGGTAGAAGAAATCAGCAGAGGGGGAAGCTTTCACATGTGAGAGAGAGAGGGAGGAAGAATGGGAGAGAGAGAAAGAAAGAAAGGGATAGGCTAACCAATCAAAACCTTAGCAAAATATCTACACCATCATCACATGGCCTCCAAAGTCTTCATGCCTCAAAAGTCATAAGCTCATCCAATCGCCATTTTCCCTCTAATTTCTCACAAACAAAGCCTTTTTAGGTAGAAAAATCCTAATTTCTCATCCCATCTAAATTTCCTTTCCATTTTTTGTCCGAAAATCGTTTGCAAAATTTTGAATTCGTTGAAAATTTGCCAAAAGATGAGATGACGTCCAATAAATAAATCATGACACGCTCGAACGTCTGATTCCTGAAACTGAATTAAATTTCATGGTTAAAATCAATCGAAAGTGACTTTAGTACAATTTAATCTACCGGGTAGCTTTTAGGGGTTTTAACGCATCAGACCATGGTCAATAATTTTTTATTCACGTTTGTGCATCTTCAAATCGTAAATGACCCTCGGTTGTCATATAATCGCGAGGGTTCAATTATGTGTTCCGAATATAATGTTAATAGAAAATCAGTTTATTGTTGTTCGACGCGAATATCGCAATTGTGCGGAACCACCCACAATTCGACTATGTAATTTCATTGAATCGACTTTTATCCGTTCGCTAATTGATTTATAACGGTGTTGTATTGACCCTTACCAATTATTATGGTCGAGCAGTCGATTTCCAATCAAATTCTCTAGTTTGTCGCGTTTATATCCCTTAACGGCCTCACTTAATAGATTAGTTAACTCGCAGTGATTAGTTCCGAGTAAAATAACCATAAGCACGTCGATGAAATAACCATTTCATATATTTGAAATAGGGGCCAATTTTTAGAATGTCATAGTAGAAATTCCTAATTCCTCTATAGGAGGACGTCGCACTGTCAATCTTCAGGTACAAAATCACCACCCACTTGTCGATGGCAAATCAATGGCAAGGCTCGTGACTTGCCTTACTTATGCATATGAAAACCTCTTAATCTTCTATGTGCTTTTGAGGATTAAAGACAAAAAGTTAGTGCATAAAAACAAGCTTTTCAAAGATTCATGGCTTACTACCATTTCGGTTCTAGAAGGATGCGTGCAACATGCAAGACTTGTTTATGCACCAAGTGACCCAATGCAAACATATTTTCAAAATGATGCAAGGACTCAACAACTAATATAAAACAAACCCAACTTTTGCAAGCGTCAATTCAAACACCACACATGTATCAGTCAAGAACCACACATGGATTTCCAATTTATTAAAATCACTTTTAGTTAATCGAAATTCATTGACTCTTTCGTTATGAAACAAGCATCGGTCCCCTTCTTGGCAACCAATATCATCTCAATCTTATTATTAGGAC
This sequence comes from Eucalyptus grandis, assembly GCF_016545825.1. Classification (NCBI taxonomy): domain Eukaryota; kingdom Viridiplantae; phylum Streptophyta; class Magnoliopsida; order Myrtales; family Myrtaceae; genus Eucalyptus; species Eucalyptus grandis. The sequence goes on from NC_052613.1 coordinate 21,652,748, forward strand.
GGCATCCTAGACGACCCCCATGCATTGACCTCACCCGAGCAGGCATTGTCCATGATCTCAATATCGGGATGGCATCTAGGGCTTTACCCTAGGCAACGACCCGGCATTCCTCAGCGTCGGCGGTAAAAGTCCATCGCGTGTTCATGTATATCAAGCATTAATTAATTCATTTTATCTTGAATCTTTAACTGAATGTAAAGGCTTGAAGGCATGCCATGCAAAGTGAATCAATGACTTTTATGCCCTATTAAACTAGACTCATGCTGAATGCAATTCAAGCTCATGGTCTTGACTTGGAATTGTTCGCTCCCACTTCAGCATCGACCCGATGCTTGTCTCGAGTAACAACAAGCCTCAATGTTTTCCCGAAACCAAGTGTGAATCGTGCGCCTACCTCAACACATGTCTAAAGTCGTCGAGACCTTTCCTCGACATTCAGGTGTGCTTGACACTCATGCGAGACCATGAATTTACTTGATACAATAACAAACATATGGAAACACAACAAGCATAATAATACAAGCTAAAGCAAGTAAATGATGACAAGATCCTAAAATTGATACACGTAGTACATCACCCCATCAAAGAGTTAGGAAATTACACTTACAATTTGTTGGACCTAGCTCCGAGATGCTTCTTTGGGAATCGCTTGGCTCTTGGGCGGCTTTGAGGAGGAGAGCGTCAAAGAAAGAAAGTAGAGGAAGAGGAGAGAAAATGGCTAATCCTTAAAATGTAAGGGTGGCTCATATTTATAGGCCTCATCCTCTTATATTTTTTTATGCAAGCTCATGATTACACATAGGAGAGAAGGTGACCTATCTATCCTATTGAGTTGGCACCTATGTCCCTTGATGTTAATTTGTGATTGGTCCATCTATTGGCTTATTTTCCAAGGCTCAATTTACGTTCATAATTTGCCTACGGCCCTAGGAGACACATAAGCCCTTTAGATGACTAATGTCCTTTTCTAATCAGTTGGGTCTTGCCTTGTTCACCAAGGCTATATTTTCAGGGTAATCGTAACCTAAAATTCTAGGGGACATCTAAGTATGGTGACTCATCCATGCCATTAATGAAATAAAGTCCAAAGTTATTAAATGAGGTCTAGATGTTTTTGCCAAGCTACTTGGAAGGCAAGTTTTCTCCTTCTCTCTTGAAGTGGGCATGTGGCTCTTAATGGATAGGATGGACTATGTCAAAAGGTCATGGAAGGTTCTAGAATTCTTATTATCTCTTGATATTTGTCTAATAACTTATCCCCGCATTAATTAGTTTGCATTTTAAATTCATTCAAAGAATTTATGAGACTAACATAGGTGTCGCCTCATTGGAGAAGTCGTTCATATTTGCACACAATCGATGATTCTATGAGCACTAAGGTTCGTGCCAAGGATTCACTAAATTTTAATCAAATGAGTGCAACTAAGTTGGTAGCCCTCTTGAACTTGTTTGTGACCATTTCGAATTAGAATTGGTCGAGGGGATGTCTTAAAAATGACATTCGTGGTTGACCTCGATCATTCACCCTAATTGAGTCTTGGTCAGGCGAACCAAGTCCATGACCAAATTGTCATGCCTTGGTCTATCCAAGGTTTATGCCATGAATTCCCATGATCGAATCTTGATTGTCACTTGGTCATGTGGACTCAATCAATCTCCAACCGGTTCATCACTAGACAAGATCAACTCATGGATCATTCATGGATGGTATAGGTTTCGTGTGAAATCAACCATGATTAGTTCGACTTTAAATGATAAGAAGCCTTATAGAAACAAAGAAGAATCCAACGATAAGGACATCGTGTACCATGAATACAAGAAACCAGGTCACATAAAGCCAGATTGCCCATCTCTCAAGAAAAAGAAAGGAAAGTTCAAGAAGAAGAAAAAGACGCTAAAGGCAGAAAGATGGAGTGACACCAATTGTGAGTCAAGAGATGAAGAGGAAGCTAATATTTGTCTTATGGCTAACTTAGAACATGAGGAAGAAGATAAGGTAAAAGATTTCGAACTATCTTATAAAGAGTTACAAGAGTTTTTAAGGGAAATGTTTGAAGAACACCAAAGAGCTTCAAAAAGGATTTCTATTTATAAAATGAAGTTTATGATCTCACTATTGGAAACTTGGCTGGTAAAGTTCTTATTGACAAATTGAAGAAGGAATATGATCTCTGCGTGAGTGAAGTAAATCTTCTTCGACTCAAAAATGAGAGTCTCGGGGATGAAATTTCAAAAATCAACACCAAGTTTTCTCTCTGTTCAAAAACATTGAAGCATATCCGCTGGATTCAAATTCCTCACTATAACAAGAGTGGTATGGGATGTAAGGAAAATGAAGATGCGAAGAATCCCTTCCCAAAAGCAAACAATAGATTGAAGCGTAAATCTCTTGAACGTTGTTATAAATATCACTTTAATAGACAATTCACAGGAGCTACTGGCTAAAGATTCCCTGAGTGCTCAAACTCCGGTGAATACAACCATTTCAAAATGGATTGTCCAAAACAACATGAGAGGTCCAAGAGAACTGGCTAGTCCTTTGGCCCTAAATCAAAGCCTAACCACAAAGGACCCAAGTTTATGTGGGTACCAAAGAAAAGATTAGATTTTCTTTGATTGCAAGTGATTTTGAAGAAAAACAAGTGGCATTTGGACAGTGGTTGTTCCAGACATATGACTAGAGACAACACCAAATTCTTAACACTCACCACCATAGATGGAGGAACTGTTACTTTTGGGGGGAAAGACAGAGATAAAATCATCGGCAAAGGAAACATCAAGTTGGGAAATCTAATCGTTGAAGATGTTTCATTTGTCAAAGGATTGAAGCACAATCTCATAGACATTAGCCAACCATGTGACAAGGGATACAAAATAAGCTTCTAAAAAGGTAAGTGCATTGGCACTAGTAAGGACAATTCTCAATCATTCACTAGAAACAGGTATGACAATATTTACTTACTTGATATCAACTTTGAAGAATCTTATTGTCTAATGTCTATCAAGGAAGAGTGTAATCTATGGCACAAGAAATTATGTTATATTAATGCCAAGTGGATTAAAAAAATATATTGAAAAGATCTTGTTCGTGGATTATCAAAGATCAACTACAGTAAATGTGATTCTTACAATGCCTGTGCTTTGGGAAAGCATGTAAGAAGTTTTTTTCAAATCAACCAAAACTATTGCAACTAACAAATCTTTACAGCTGTTGCATATGGACCTATTTAGAGTAACATGAACTACCATTTAGGTTGAAGAAAGTACTGTCTCGTGGTGGTTGACAATTTCTCACGATTTACACGGGTAATGTTTTTATCTAATAAGAATGAAGCATTCCACTCATTTGAGAAATTTGCGCTATAAATTCAAAATGAGAAAGGATACAACATCACCACTTTCAGAACTGATCATTTAGGAGAATTTGATGACCAAAGCTTTGTCAATTATTGTGATGAAAATGAAGTGGAGCACAACTTTTTCACTTTCTATACTCCTTGACAAAATGGCAAAGCTGAAAGAAGGAATCAATCACTTCAAGTAACCAAAACGGAATTGGAGAAGGTAGCAAGTGTGCGATGAAAGCCTTGTTCTCCCCCGAAGCAAACTTTCATTTCGCTTCATTTCGCAACCTTTCCACGCATATTCTCGGATATGTAGGTGTCATAATTTTGTAGCCAAAAAAAATAAAAAAATAGACATGGGTATTAATGTAGGAAAATATAATAATTGTATCATTAAAAACATGATTAAGTACAAATACTACTTTTTATTTACATCAAATTGATCACGTTGACTAGGTAGTGTGAAAATCACTTATCTAGTTTCGTTTTTACAATATATATCGTCTACATATAATTCTAACGTCTCTTTTCGCTTGTTCATTAACCGCCAAAAAAGAGATTAAATAGAAATATTCATGAAAAAAAGGGGAACTAAGACAATTTCAACCGTCATTTTTCTTTTTTGTTTCAAGAAGCTCTCTAGAATCTATCTAGACCACCAAGCATCAAGAAGAACTTCACTAGTCCGTGAGACGTTGGACGCCTGCCATCGGACGCCCGCTATTAGATGCCCGCTATCGGTCACTGGATGGCTACCGCTGCTCCCTTAGAAATAGAAATAGTATTCTATTATCAAAGGAATTTCTATTCCAAAAATAAAAATGTTGAGTTGTTATCAAACGCGTTTTTTTGTTTATAAATTTGTGCAAAAAACCGAAATTGAAAAATCAATTTATGACCAAAAATTGTCATGCATGCCCTTGGTGACCAATGGTCACTAATTAGATTGTAATGACCGGCCATCCGAGCAAAATTTTCAAAATTATTAAATAATTAAATTTAATTCCGAAAATTAAATAATTAAATAATATATCATAATAATATAATTTAATAAAATTAGAAATAATTAATTAAATAGAAATAATTAATTAGGGCTTAAACTAGATCACACTAATTTAAACATACAATTAGCCCTAATTAAACATCCATTAAACTAATCATACAATTAATCTAATTTACATTAAAATAATCTAATCTAACCACCTAAACCTACTTAGACTAATCTAAATACCCCTTAAGCATAATTAACTTACTAAGTGAGGTTTAGAGGATAAACTCACCGGTTTTGCGCACCGATGAGTTCACGGCGACCACGATGCCAAGGTGGTCGATAAACCCAGAAGCGGTGACACCAACGAAGGCTGGGAAGTCACCAAAAATGAGCCTCGAAGTCTCCAAGGCTTTGCTGTCTTCTGCTTCTGATCTGGGCTGAACTGCAGCGAAGAAACCAGCAACTTCAATGGCGAAAACGGGCCAATCAGAGCTCCGGCGAGCGGGTGGTTGGCAACCAGCGGCTCCCGGGGGTCAAAGGAATCTTGTTGGAGGTTGGGATGGGCAAAGAAAGGGTCGAAAAGGGGCAAAACAGCAAGAAAACGCAAAACAGGCAGAGTAGGCTGGAACCAGGCAGTCCGGCGACCGGTGTCTTCGCATCGCCGTACGGGACAGCCGGAGAATCGTTCCGGTGAGCAATGAGGTGCTCCGGAAAAGGCTAGATGTCTTCTTTGCGGGGATGGATGGCTCGTTTGCTGATTCAACCAAGAAGTTAACTTTTTACTCGGATCTTTGGCAAAAGGTCGGCTAGAACCAAAACTAGAACGAGGGGAAAACAGAGGAGGAAAACGGTCGATGGTGGCCTTGCGGGCATGCGACGATGGAGGGGCTGGTGTGCTCAGTTTTCTCTGGTTCTCTCAAGGTCTCTCCAAGCCACAACAATGGAGAAATCCTCAATTCAAGGAGGAAGAAGAGCTGCTGAACAAGGGGACCCCAAAGGCTCCTTAGCTTTCAACACTTGTCTCTCTCTCCCTTGGCTTGCCCCCACCATCCATGGCCCTCACCCTCTGCCCTTTGCAGCCACCAATCTTCCCCAACAAGCTTGGCAAATGGTCCAAAATGTGGTGTGCCAAGGGGATTTCGAATTTTGAACATTTGTACACTTAATTCACTCAATTCTCATTCAATTCCAACCAATTGAAGCTCAAATAAATTAGTCCATGTATCCTCGACCTTCTTATGACTTTTCCCCGTCAAATGATCCAACTTGCATCCCAACGATTCGATCAAAAACAACCATTTGACAATCCCAAACAAAAACAGCCTTACTTTGCTTTTCTGCCAAAAATCTCGATTTGTAGAAAAATCTTATGGAGATGAGTCGACATTCCTAAAATGAATTGTGACATGCCAGAACCTTCAATCTCTGAATTCGGGTTTAAAATCATGGTTAATTTCAATTTGACACAATTTGAGCGCGTCCTAATCTACCGGGCAGCTTTTAGAAATTTTCAGTGCAATTGACTCGTGGTTGATTATTTTCAAGTCACGACATAATCTTCGACACATTGGTGACTCTCGATTGTCGTGAAAATCTCGAGGTTTCAAATACGGACACAAGGTACCCAAAACGATAGAATAATCAGTTCAGTACAGGTCGACGAGGATATTGCAATCAGGTGGGATCACCCACACTCTAATCACATATCTCAGTCGAATCGACCTATTACCAATCTCTATTCAATTATGACAGTGTTGTAATGATCCTTGTAAATTAATACGGTCGAGTAGCCGATTCATGGTAAGATTCTCAAGCCTATTGCATTTAAATTTCTTAACGGCTTCACCTGATAGACTAGTTATCTCGTGAGTGATCAACTCAGAGAATTAAATTACAAGCGGGTCGATGAAAAGTCCATCTCATTTAATTGAAAACAAAATTAGAAATTTGGGATGTCACATTAAGAGATGCCTCTGTTACCTGTCACACGTGGTACTTTTTACGACATCCCAGTCGATGTTGAGTGCTCGAGGATTGGTCTTTATCCGTGTTCGAGTTTTAGTCATGTATGATGTGGGTCTATCCGATGGCCCCGTGGTTCAGGAGTTCCTGTCGGTCCATGTTTGTCGCGACGGGATCATGCTAGGGATGATGCCGTCATCACTAGCCGATGCACCGGGCTGGGTGTGATCGTGTGTGATGGGTAGCAGATGACACATTTTAGACCGCCGGCATTGTTTGATAGACTTTTGAGTAGGGCTGGATGAGAAAGGGAAGCCAAGGGAAGGTTGGGTTATGTTCTATGTATGTAGCCGGGTGTAGAGAACCACGGCGATTTTTGGTGTACCGACCTATGATGTCTATCAAACTTATGTAAATAAAAGTGTTCGACTCTAACTTATATAAAATGTGTAGTTGGTGTGCATTCCATTATCTTGTTTGAGTATGGGATAGGGAGACTTTGAATATGATTCCGCTATATGAACTACACTGGGTCCGATTAAATGATATAACCCCCAGGACTTATGGACCCATTATAATTCTATGGTATCAGAGTGATATATTATCAGGACAAGTGAAAGGTAAGCAAACTGTGGCGACCCTAACGGATCGGGGGCCGTTTTGGGGGTGCCACATCTAGCTTGTACTTCTTCTTATACACCCACTTGACACCAATGGGCTTCTTATCGGGTGGTAAAGAAGTTAGCTCCCATGTGTCATTCTTTTCAATGGGGCGGATTTCTTCATGCATTGCTGGATCCACTTCTCATCTATTGCTACATCATCATAAGATATGGGGTCATATTCTGCAAATAAACAAAAATTTATCATAGTTTCATCAGCGATTCCTTCATTATCACTATCATCATCTCTTGTGATTACATAATCCTTGAATCTTGATGGCGTCTCCCGCAATCGATGTGAACGACATATCGATGGTTCCGAAACTGCTCTTGGTGAAGAAATTGAACTACTAGGCAAAAATGATGGATCTTCAGTTGAAGATTTTTTTGTCTCTCTCGCCAATGATTCATCTTCAATGGTGATGCTTTTCTTGGTCAATCTTCTGGTTCCATTCCCAGGCTTCATCTTCAAGAAACTGGACATCCCTGCTGATGATGACTTTCTCAGTGACTGGATTATATAGCTTATAACCCTTAGTCATGTCACTGTAGCCAATGAAGATGCACTTTTGGCTTTTGTCATCCAAATTTTTCCTCCGTTCATCTGGTATATGGGGATATGCTACACACCCAAATACTCGTAGGAGTGAAACATCTGGCTTGTTGCTGCTCCAAGCCTCTTTTGGTGTTCTTCTAAGAACACTCCTTGTTGGACACCTATTTAGCATAAATACAATACACGCAACGGCTTCTACCCAAAACTTCTTGGCCAAATTTTTAGCCTTTAGCATACTTCTTGCCATTTCAAATATTGTCCTATCCTTTCTTTCTGCTATACCATTTTGTTGGGGAGTATGGCTAGTAGTCAATTGACGTTTCACTCCATGAATTTTACAGTATTTATCAAATTCATTCAAAGTGAATTCTCCCCCTCTATCTGATCTCAACGTCTTTAAAATAAAGCCACTATACTTTTCAACATAGACTTTAAATTCTTTAAACTTAAAAAAAGCTTCAGATTTTTCTCTAAGAAAATATACTCATGTTTTTCTAGTAAAATCATCCACAAAAATTAATGTATACTGTGTGAATGATTCCACCTCAATAGGGCCACATATGTCTGTATGTACCAACTCCAAAGGTTGTCTTGCTCTTCTGGCTTTTCCAACTGGAAATGATTCTCGATGTTGTTTTCCAACAAGACATCCTTCACATGGGCAATCAGGAATGTCAATCAAAGGCATGCCGGTCACCATCTTTTTCTGGACCAGTAATTTTAGTCCACGAAAATTTAAATGACCAAATCGAAGATGCCACAACCAGTTGATATCTTTCATCATTGCTTGAAAGTTCAAAAGATTCTTTGTCTGAATAGTAAGAGGGAACATCTAGTTCTTTGTCATCCGCACTGTCGTGATCAATTTATTGTTTACACCCATAATAGTGCAAACTCCATTTTCAGTATGGACTTTGCGACCTCTTTCAGAAAATTGCCCAACACTTAATAAGTTCCAACATAGTCCTGGCACAAAATAAACAGTAACATTAGTACCATCTTTTGAGTTGATATTAACATCACATTTGCCCATTACAAGAACTTTGGATTTGTTCCCAAAATTAACTTCACCGCGAACCATCTCGTCCAAGTGTGAGAATAACTCCTTTCGGCCAGTCATATGATTACTGCACCCAGTATCAAGGTACCAAAGGTTGGTGTCCATGATGCTTGAGTCATCCTTCGTGCATGCTAGCACCACGTTTTCCTCAGCATTAATCGTATGTGCCTGTTCTGCCTGCTCATATGCCACCTTTGCTTGACATTCAGATTTGTAATGTCCAAATTTGTTACACCTAAAACACTTGACCTTTGATTTGTCACGTGTTTTATATTTTCCGCCACGTCCGCATCCTCAAGCACCTCCACGACCTCGGCCAGCTTGATGACCTCCTTGACTTGATTGAGCGACCCGACTTTGCAATGCTTGCTCGGAATTCGAACCAATGGACTTTGATTCATTCTTTGCTCATGCGAGCATAATGAACCCATCAACTGCTCCAACATCATGGTTGACACATCTTGCGCTTCTTCAATCGTCGCAACTACGTAGTCAAATCTTTCAGTCAAAGACCTCAAGATCTTTTCTACGATTCAAACATTTTGGAGTTCTTCACCATTAACCCTCAGTTGGTTAACAATGGTTTGCATGCAATCAAAGTACACCGAGATTGATTCAGAGTCATGCATGTATAAAGACTCAAAATCACCTCGAAGTGTTTGAAGCCGCATCCGTTTGACGCGATCATCGCCTTTGTAGGATTGTTGCAAAATATCCCATGCTACTTTCACGGTCTCCGCCCTTATTATTTTTTCAAATATAACTTCCTCTACGGATTGATAGATCACAAACAATGTTTTTTTTATTTATCTTTCTTCCTGGATAGTCCACCAAAATATCTTTCTCCTCCCTTCTTAAAGCATCGAATGCTTCAGCATCAGCTACTTTAGTATAGCCATTCTCCACAAGATTCCACAAATCTTGCGATTTGAAAAGAACCTTCATCTGAACATACCAATTATTGAAATTATTTCCATTCAACTTTGGAAGTTGCATTTGAACTTACTTGCAAGAAAATTTGTCCAAAAAGTCTTAAACTTACTTGCACGGCGGCCAATTCAATCCTAAATTTTTCAATTGTACTAATTCATTCATGAACCTTCAGAGAATTTTCCAATTTAGTAATAAACATTCTCATTATACCAATTTAATCTAAAAGAAGTACACTAGAAGAGCTAAAAGTTACGTACGATACCCACTTTTGTGGTCGACTCACTTAAGTATCAAATTGGAGAAAAAAACGATCATTTAAGTATCTTGGGTGAGAATTTCTGGTCAAAATAAGTACATGTCTTTTATAATTAAAATTTAAACTATGTTGGCTTTTATTTTTAAAAGAAGTCGTCATTTCCATGTGTACATTTTTCCCTCCTCTCCCTTCACGTCATTTTTCCTTTTCTATTTTTTTCTTCTCTTTACTCCCTTCTATGCCCTCCTAGCTCCACACTGTTCACGTGACGGACTACTCTCACCGGCGCCCCCATCAACATCCGGACCTACGCTGCGCCACAACCCCTGAAAATCCCTCCGCGAATTTGGCTCCTTGTCACCATGAGGGTGTCGAAGGGCTCTAGCAACCCAAGATCTCCGGTTGTGCGAAGACGAGGTTAGGATGGGACTTAATGATGTTGAACTCGGTGTGTCGAGTGACTTAGTCTTCTGCTTCGGCTCTCTGCATCGATCAACTCACCGCTACAGCCACTATCGACCATCGCCTTTTGTCATCCCGAGCAACAAAGGAGCGACTCTATTCTAACTGTTTCTCTTCAATGTCAACTTAAGAGATTTTATTTGAAATCTATAATGAGAAAATTTCAGAGATTTGAGGGGGGCAAAATCGTGAAAGAGAACATGGCCAGACAAGCGGAGAAATCAATGAGATATTTTCACTCGAAAATATGGCAGGCAAGAGGCAAGATTGGCGGGAGATTTAGCGGGGGATTAAAAAGAGAGAAATTGAGGGAAGGAATCAAGAAGTTAATGCTCATGGAAATGGCCCTAAAATCGGGGAGGTGATGAGGGAGCTTGAGAAAGGAATCAATGGAATTTGCAGCAATATGAAAGGATATTCATTCACTCGGCCAAATTTGGGTGTTCACATGCAGAAATACAACCGAGAGAAGTTGAATGAAGCAAATGGAGATTTGATGGCAAATGACGACAAAAGGACACTCAGACCCCTGGAGTGCCAAAAGTTGGCACGAAATGACACTTAAGTGTCAAAAGTTGCGAAAGTGACATTTATGTGCTAAAAGTTACGAAAGTGACATTTAAGTGTCAAAATCGGAGCGAAATCAATCACTTAAGTGGCAATCCAGCCAAAATCGACCAAAATGCTTTGACATGGCGATTTGCCAAGTAAGTGCAAAACGACATTGTTTTGCATCTTGACGTGGCTAGACAATGCAAAATGACGTCGTTTGGTGCTGAAGTGATAGAAAATTAATATAAAAATTAATTAAATTAAATTGAAAAATAAATTTATTTAAAACATTAATTTTTTTTAAAGGAGGGAGGCGACTGAAGGCCGAGCCCTCGCCGCCACCACCGGGAAGGGTCGGTGACGAGGGGAGAGGGTTGGCCGATGTCATGCCCGATCCTCGAGCGCGTCACATCCCTCTGCGATTGATACAAATGTGACGTTCCCAAGATGCGTCACCGACCTAATCATTTTTAAAGCACATACGGAAGCGAAATAATAATCCCTGACAACAAACAACATGGGATAGGAAAATAGAGCAACATTTCACAAAAGCACAATTTTATAAACAATGGGTTTAGATACAAGACAAGTCTGGTCAAAGGTCTACAAAAAGGTCGGCTCTCAAAAAGGAGTTATCCTATGACATACTAGTTGGATACATACGTCGATCCTTTAGACTCCACCTCCACAAACTTCGGGGCTTCAGGTCCTCCACAACCACTAGCTAAGGACCTGAAAATTTAAGCCCATGATAGGGTGAGACAATGTTTCAGCAAATTCACCCCCTAAACCCGTATTAGAAATAAAATACACCTCAAGGCGCTCTAGCCACACAACCACACCATTAGAACATAGGACTTACCTCGCCTCAATTCCTTCCTGCACGTCAGTACAGTTCATATCACAAATACATATAATTAATGCACACAACAATTGAAATGCCTCATCAACTTAATCAATCACAAGGGTCCCGATTATAAGGAAAAACCGTTATAACACGTCTCATACCATATCACACGGTTTTGTCTCATAATTAGGCTCTATTAACTCAACTAACCATGCGTTCCAATTGTTAATTACAGCCCTCAAGGGTATGGCCGACTCTGATTTTGGCGGTCCTTTGGCATAGTCAGGTGTCGTCTAATCTCCTTTAAGCACGGTTACATCTCTCAAAGACGGCTTTCCCGAAGGAGCGTAGATCCAGAATCTACTGCGACCCGAGTCCCAATGAATGGGTAACGTCTGGTGTAAACGCTTGGGACGGGTTCTCTTAGCCAACATACAACCAATCAATCTCGGCCCAGGACATCGTGCATTGCACTCAAATGCCTCAATTAAAATAGTGAACCCGGCCTATTTTCTTCATATTAAAAACACCCTGGAAAATAGTCGTGTGTGGGTACACGGTCATATCGAACAGAAAAACCGATATACTTACTTTTTAAGATCCCACTATTTTATATAGTATGTAAAACCATTTTTGGTGTTAAAATTCGACACTTGAAATTTTCTAACTAATTATTGAAATTTCCAAATTTTGGAATAAATGACCAAAAATCAAATCAGCACTCAATTTGCACAAATTAACACACAATTGCAGAAATTAATCGCACCATTGCAATTAGCTCGAAATTCCGATCACCGGCTATCCCGGTCTAATTTCCGAAAAATAATAAATGCCAAAAATGCAAACCTAGGCCGGAAAAGCCTAATTAAATACCAAAACGGGCTAGAAAAATTTCCAAACCTATCTAGATAAATACTATGACCTATCCATTCTATAATTACACTACTCTAACCACCTAGCATATAAAATTGGCTAATTAAATCACTAATCTATTCTAACTAACCACATAATCCTTAATTATTTTAAATTAATTATCCCTAAGCATAATTAACCTCATAAGCGAGGTTTAGTGAGTAAACTCACTGGATTAGCTTTCCGATGAGTCTACAGCGACGGCGACGTGGAGACAGGCGATAAACTCTGAAACGGCAATGCCAACGGGAACTCGGACTGGGCCGAAAACAGCCAACAAAGCCCACGTTTGCTGCTGGAAGTTCCGTGGCTGTTGGGCTGGCTTTGAGTGGGCTGCACACGGAGTGGGACGCTGCTGAAGTCAACGTAAGAGGGAAACGTGGGACTGTTGACTCGGCAGCTGCTGGTGTTGGGGTGATGTCGCGGATGAAGAGGGGGAAAGCAACGAAGGAGGATTGATGGGCTGGGCTGCTTCGGTGGTAGAAGAGAAACGTGTTGGTGGAAGGGCGAGGGGGAGTCAACGTCGGTGGTGTTTGCTGAGGAAGGTTGACTCGATGGAGACAAGACTTGGTGGAGGAGCATAATCAAGGTGCAGCGGTGGAGCTGTAGTCTTCGAAGGAATAGAAGAAAAGCAAGAGCAGACAGAGGCGGTGGAATTGGCGTGCGAAGGAAGAAGAGAACGGATGAGGGAGAGAGACGTGCGAGAAAGAGAGACCGAAGGAGGGGAAGGGAAAAGCCAAATTAAAATATCTATTTCATCATTTCCTTGGACCAAAAGTCTTCAAGCATATCCCTTGTGTCCCCCAAATACTTTCTAGCACATAATTTCCACAAAGTAATCTACTTTGGTGCCAAATGTTGCAACCCCCATCAAGTCTCTGAATTTACTCAATTTGGACTTCAATTTCTTCACGAAATTCCCTAATTTAATGTCCCTTTTTGTTGAAGAAGAAGCCCACACCATTTTCACAAGTTCCCATCACCAAATAGCTCGGTTTGGAAGTCAAAAGTCCCTTCAATTTGGCCAATCCGAATTTCCTTTCGTTTCCAAATCATCCGAATTGATTTTCTGTAAAAATCTTGAACTCGCCGAAAATTCTTTGAAGGATGAGTCGATGTTCCTAAAATAAATTGTAACATTACAGAACTTTCAATTTTTGAAATCAGGTTCAAATTCGCGGTTAATTTCAATCTGACGCGATTTTAGCGTGACATAACTTACCGGGTAGCTTTTATGAATATTTAGTGCAATTGACCTGCGGTCAATTATTTTTGAGTCACCACGTACATCTTCGACACATTGGCAACTCTAAGTTGTTGTGAAAATCTCAAGATCTCAAATACGGACACATGGTACGAAAATGACAGAAAAATCGGTCTAGTGCCGATCGATAGAAATTTTGCAATTATGTGGAATCACCCACACACTAATCACATACATATATCGAATCGACCTAACTCCAGTCTCTTATCGATTCTGATATTGTTGTATTGATCCTTCCAGACTAGCATGGTCGAACAATCGATTCCAAGTCGAATTCTCAAAGTTATTTCGTTAAAATCCCTTAACAGCTCCACCCGATAGGCTAGTTATCTCGTGAGGGGCCCACTAAGAGAATAAGGGCATAGGCGCATCGATGAAAAGTCAATTTCATCTCATCAAAATCAAACTTGAAAATCAGGATGTCATAGCCAGGGTCGCTTGGCCCGGTCGGGCGAGGGCCGCTGACCCTTCCCCATATCGGGGCGAGGCTCGCGGGTCCTTGCCGTCATCGGCGGGGGTTGCCAGCCCATGGCCAGGGCCTGGCGACCCCGGCCGGCCCTCTCCCTTCCATTGTCGGCCATTCCCGGTGGTGGTGGCGAGGGCTTAGCCCTCAGTCGCCTTCCGCCACCTTTTTCTTAAATTATAAATTATTATTATTATTATTATTATTATTATTATTATTATTATTATTATTATTATTATTATTATTATTATTATTTTGTTTTAAATTTAATTAAATAAATGTTTATATTAAAATTCAAATTATATCAAAACGACGTCATTTTTGTGTGTGTTTTGCCAAGTCAGTCTTCTGGCAAGCCACCTAAGTGAGAAAATTAAGACAAAAAATGCCATGTAGGATTTCTAGCCGGATGTGGCACTCAAGTGTCCCATTTTTCATATAAAAAAGTGACACTTAAGTGTTATTTTCTTAAGTTTTAGCACTTAAATGTCCCTTTGTACCAACTTGAAGCGTTCTTTTGCCACGACAAAGGATGGCCAAAATCCTAGGATTTGAGTGCATGAATGAAGGAAGTTTTGGCCCAATGAAATGAGAGGAATTTTCACATCTTAAGGGTGACTTTTGGCTGGAGTGGAGGCCAATATGAGGAACCCAAATAGAAAGAGGACGAGATGTGAAAGGACTTTTATCTTTTTGCAGGGCAGTTCACGATTAGCATCCCTACACATAAATGCATTGCAAGTTTCTCAAGAAAAGCTCATTCCCGGCATGATCTCACAAGGTATGTCTCCGTTGGCTTTTTCCTCCAAACTCCATGACCATCCACCATCTCTGACAACAATGGCTTAGGTGACGGCAGCCGCGACGAAGACAAAAGCAACTTGAGACACGGTGACAATCACTCCTAGAAAACCACTCCAAGGACTGAGGATGCCATCGCAACTGCCATTCCTGTTGGGAGTTTGCTTGAAAAACAAATTAAGATTTGCCTTATCCCATGTCAAAAAGATGTGAGTGTGCATGAGGAGGAAATTTGATACTAACTAGTGGTGAATATTTTTATTTATTAAAATTTGCATTTATAATGATAAAAAAATTAACCCTAGTGTCCTATTGAAAATAGTGCAACTATTCACAAAGGAATTACGATTTTTTTTTTATTTGTTACAATGATTATCTCATAGTTCATCTATTCAAACATAATTTTTTAATGCTTAGAAAGTTGTATTTGTTCGGATATAACCTTTTTTTTTTTGCTATTAATTAGTGAACATGTTTGTTCAGTTATAATCTTATTCTTCCATTTTAATTCTTTCGGAAGAAAATATAGCCATTATTTTCAATTATTTCTCTTGAGGGACCCTGGAAAAGTATTAGAATTGCTATTTAGTATTTTCAAACGACATTTTGTTGTATCTTGAAGGAAATTTGTGGGTGACCATTAGCAATGTTGTAGGGCAAATAATTCCTCAAAGAAAATGATATCGCGCCTCAAAGTCTCATTTCATTCTTATTCTTAGTTGTTTGTCCTAACAATTTTAAGGAATTATTTGTGCAACAATGGAGTTAGGGTCTTCTTCACAATGCCTTCCTCTTTCATCTTTGACATCAATTACAAAGGCTTCCCTTCCATGACCATGGGTGCTGGAGAGATCAAGGCATTGTAGGAAACCACATCTTTCCTATCCAATTCCTGGAAGATTTGCTCGACATCTTCAACTCTTCCACATTTAGAGTAAATGAAAATCAACAAATTGTAATCTGTAAGTGCCAAGCCTAATATGATTTTCTCGAGAAAAGCCACAGCCCAGTTGACTATCTCTAGGGTGCCAAGATGCCCACACTAAAAAAAACACTTACTAAGAAATCATGGAGTTCCAAGAGGCCACATCCTTTTCCAACATTCAATAAAAGAGCTACCTAGCCGAGATCAGGGCATTCCATGTGACAGTGCTCTTATGGGGGCCCGTATCATCAAAAATTCACCTACAGTAGCCAAGCATCCACATTTGGCATACATGTCGCGAAGCGCTGTCTTGAAGAAGCTGTTGAAATCGATTCCCCTTACCTAATGAAGCAACCTGTGTTGGAAAGACATCTCTAAGTGATTTTGATAGTGTTCAAGCTATACTTAGTATAATATTTGCTATGAGGTATGTAGATATTTAGACTAAATGACCATGTAATATCCTTGATGTGATCGATTGGAAATAAGTTTGCAAAATGTCATAATAAGGCCTTTTCGTAAATAGTACCAATGGACCTAAAAGATCAGCAGTTGATGTTTGTGTCAAAATTGTAAAGATCGAGTTGATGGTGCTGTGACAACTACAGACATTTGACAATGTTCATTGGGTTAGCAAAGTAGTTGTTGTGGCCTTGGATTCGCACAACAACAGAATCCGGATGAAATATGTCAAACCCTCACCCCACCCTTGGAACGAAAGCCTGACCTAGTGGGTTAGCATCGACGTCCCATGCACGTTGAACATCCTAAAATCTTTTATCTTTGATTAAGCACATATGGAAGCAATTTATAAATAATCCCCATATACAACAAACATGGAGGTTGGGCGAAACATATACAAGCCAAACAACAAAGTAAACATATATTTATACATACCAAAAGCTATTATAATTACATGTCTATCCTAGTCCTGAGCTATCTATTTTCATTACCACACATAGTCGATCAAAAGGCTAGAGTAGGCTAGCTCCTCTATTGAGCTCCTCCAAAAATGGCCCTCATCCAAGACCCAACTTCCTACAAAGCTCCCATAGGATCTTTTGGAGGAATGAAGCCATGGATGGACCGATGACGTCCCCGTGAAAAATGAGCCACCAAACCTCATACATGTGGGGAACCAATGTGTTTAGCCTTTCTTGGACCCATATGGCAGTAGTATACTCTTGGTAAGTGATGTCCCCTTCTAAGTTTAATATATCTACAACAGTAGTAACCATATCAATAGGAAGGCCAAGATGGATGGGCGGTAAGGTTGGATCATACATCACACATTTAAAATGGTGAAAGCAACAAGCGTGAGTCGATGACTTAGTAAGTGGATGTCATGCCCTGAACCCCGAGCGCGCGCACATCCCTCGGCGGTCGATTAAAAGTGCGATGTCCTAGGACGCGTCACCGACCCATTCTTTTATTAAATGCATGCAGAAGCGAATTAAATAAGCCCCGGGTCAATAAACAAACTATCGGAATAGTAAACTAGGAAGTTTAATAATTACAAGCCTTTCTACGGCCACTTCCTATCGACCCTCTCAAAAACCTTCAGGGATTAGGATTAACCTAAATTCACTAACGATAGGGCCAATCAAAAATGTGTCGCATCTCATGCCCATCACAACTGCACCTGGCAGTTCTCCATGCTACGGCCCTAAAAAAGGTTAACCACAACGGGGTGAGATAAAATCTCAATGAGTTAAAATCCCTAAGCCTCGATTAGGATGCAAATTCATCTCGGAGGCAGCCTAAACAAGCACCACACATAAACTCACCTCACCTCGGCACACCCTTGCAGGTTAGCACGTTACATATGCCTTTATCGATATAATAAACATAAACAACAACCGAAACACAAAATACTCATTCTTTAAGCATTCAAACGGGTCCTAATCATAAGGCAAAACCGTTTTGGCATGTCACATACCATGCCTAATAGTTTTACCCCATAATCAAACGCAATACATCACAATCATTCACACGTGGTCCGATTATTACGACCCCTCGGCCACGGCCAACACAAAATCCAGTGGTCATCCAGTGTAACTGGGCATCATCCCACCCCATCGGGCATAGCATCATCACACGTATGCATACACCTTAGGACAGCATTCCAATAAGGAGCTTCGTTCCCAAATCCATCTGCGAACGGCATCCTGTTGACCTGGGGGCATCCGAACTTAATCGGGCATCGTCCCGCGTAATCATGCGCATCAGGACGGGTTCATTACATGACCATACAAGCACACCATCAATCAAACCAACATTTTATTACTGTTATTTAGCAAAGAAAACCGAAATCCCTTTTCAAATAATAAACTTGGCAACTCTTTTTTTTTTTTTTTTTTAAATTTGAAGTAAATTCATACGTGGTCACGTACTCAAAATCAACCCGTCAAACTTTGTACACACCTAGTTTAAAACCTCATTATTTTATTGAGCAAATAAGTTTTGGTGTCCGAACTCGACACCTCATTTATTTTGTATTTAATAGTCTATCACACCAAGTTTTGTATAAAAAAAAAATCGGAATCTCCCAGAGCAGTCAATTGCATAATTTCACACGTACAAACCATCAAAATCACGCACAATTTCATCCAAGAAAATGAGCGTAAAATTCTACATAACACTTAATCCGTCACTAATTACGCTAATTGAGATTGATTAAACTAAACCAACTTAATTAACCTAACCATGATTAATTATCCTAATCATGATTAAATAACCTAAACATGATTAATTAACCTAACAATGATTAATTAACCTAACCAAGACTACTTAACCTAATCATGATTAACTAACATAACCAAGCTTAATTAACACTAATCTATGATTAACTAAAACTAATCCTCATCAAGACTAATCTAACCACCCCTAAGCGTAATTAACGGCCTAATCAACAATTAGGGAGTTAACTCATAGTTTTCGACGACGGCAGGCTCGCGGTGACGGAGACGAAAACACGAACCAACCATGGCTTGAACAAAGTTCAACGACGGTGGTGACAATCCCTCCAAGCTCCCAGCCAAGAGGGGAGCTCGGCTTGGGTGGACGACAGCTCGGCTGGACACAGGGGAGCTGGGCAAAGCTAGTGGCCGCGGGGGTGAGCTGGTGGTGGTGCGGTGGAGTTATGGTGGGCTGAGGTTGCTGGACGTTGGACGAATGGGGACGGGCGTGTGGGGTAGTGAGGTTGCTGTTGGTGTTGGCGGAACAGCTAGAGGTGGTGGAAGATGGTGCGGCAAGAAGGAACGGAGCTGAATGTGGGGTGAGGACGGTGGTGGAACGAGCGGGTGGTGCTGCGGCTATGTGGCGGTGGTAAAGGAGTTGCTGGCGGAGGATATAGGATGGTGCGGCAGCAAGGAAATAAAGAACAGAACCAGTGAAAGGAAAGAGGAGGCTGGCGGTAAGGATAAGAAGAGGGAAATGAAGGGAAGAGAAGAATGCGTGAGGAAGAAATGGGTAGAAGAAATCAGCAGAGGGGGGGAAAGCTTTCACACGTGAGAGAGAGGGGGAGGAAGAATGGGAGAGAGAGAAAGAAAGAAAGGGATAGGCTAACCAATCAAAACCTTAGCAAAATATCTACACCATCATCACATCGCATCCAAAGTCTTCATGCCTCAAAAGTCCTAAGCTCATCCAATCCCCATTTTTCCTCTAATTTCTCACAATCAGAGCCTTTTTAGGGTAGAAAAATCATAATTTCTCATCCCATCTAAATTTCCTTTCCATTTTCTTTTTGTCTGAAAATCATTTTTCCGCAAAATTTCGAACTCGTCGAAAATTCGCCGAAAGATGAGACGACATTAAATAAATCATGACACGCTCGAACTTCTGATTACCGAAACCGAATTAAATTTCATGGTTAAAATCAGTCGAACATGACTTTAATACGATTTAATCTACTGGATAGCTTTTAAGGGTTTTAAAGCGTTTCACCCGTGGTCGATAATTTTTTATCCACGTTTATGCATCTTCGAATCGTAGACGACCCTCGGTTGTCATATAATCGTGAGGGTTCAATTATGTGTTCCGAATATATTATTAATAGAAAATCAGTTTATTACCGTTCGACACGAATATCGCAATTGTGTGGAACCACCCGCAATTTGACTATGAAATTTCATCGAATCGACTTTTATCCGTTTGTTAATCGATTTATAACAGTGTCGTATTGACTCTTATTGATTATTATGGTCAAGCGATTGATTTCCAATCAAATTCTCTAGTCCGTCGCGTATATATCCCTTAACGGCCTCACCTAATAGATTAGTTAACTTGCAAGTGATCATTTCCGAGTAAAATAACCATAAGCGCGTCGATGAAATAACTATTAAATATATTCGAAACATGGGCCAATTTTCAGAATGTCACAATAGAAATTCCTAATTCCTTTATAGGACAACGTCTCACTGTCAATCTTCAGGTACAAAATCACCACCCACTTGTCGATGGCAAATCAATGGCAAGGCTCGTGACTTGCCTTACTTATGCATATGAAAACCTCTTAATCTTCTATGTGCTCTTGAGGATTAAAGACAAAAATTTAGTGCATAAAAACAAGCTTTTCAAAGATTCATGGCTTACTACCATTTCGGTTCTAGAAGGATGCGTGCAACACGCAAGACTTGCTTATGCACCAAGTGACCCAATGCAAACATATGTTCAAAATGATGCAAGGACTCAACAACTAATATCAAACAAACCCAACTTTTGCAAGCATCAATTCAAACACCACACATGTATCAGTCAAGAATCACACATGGATTTCCAATTTATTTCAATCACTTTTAGTTAATTGAAATTCATTGACTCTTTCGTTATCAAACAAGCATCGGTCCCCTTCTTGGCAACCGATATCATCTTGATCTTATTATCAGGACGGCATCCTACACGACCCCCATGCATTGACCTCACCCGAGCAAGCATTGTCCATGATCTCAATATCGGGATATGGCATCTGGGGTTTTACCCTAGGCAACGACTCGGCATTGCTCAGCATCGGCAGTAAAAGTCCATCGTGTGTTCATGTATATCAAGCATTAATTAATTCATTTTATCTTGAATCTTTAACCAAATGTAAAGGCTTGAAGGCATGCCATGCAAAGTGAATCAATAACTTTTATGCCCTATTAAACTAGACTCATGCTGAATGCAATTCGGGCTCATGGTCTTGACTTGGAATTGTTCGCTCCCGATTCAGCATCGACCCGATGCTTGTCTCGAGCAACAACAAGCCTCAATGTTGTCCCTAAACCAAGTGTGAATCATGCACCCACCTCAGCACACGTCTAAAGTCGTCGAGACCTTTCCTCGACATTCAGGTGTGCTTGACACTCATGCGAGACCATGAATTTACTTGATACAACAACAAACATATGGAAACATAACAAGCATAATAATACAAGCCAAAGCAAGTAAATGATGACAAGATCCTAAAATCGATACATGTAGTACATCACCCCATCAAAGAGTTAGGAAATTCCACTTACAATTTTTTGGACCTAGCTCCAAGATGCTTCTTCGGGAATCGCTCGGCTCTTGGGCGGCTTTGAGGAGGAGAGCGTCAAAGAAAGAAAGAAGAGGAAGAGGAGAGAAAATGGCTAATCCTTAAAATGTAAGGGTGGCTCTTATTTATAGGCCTCATCCTCTTAGATTTTTTATGCAAGCTCATGATTACACCTAGGAGGCAAGGTGACCTATCTATCCTCTTGAGTTGGCACCTATGTCCCTTGATGTTAACTTGTGATTGGTCCATCTATTGACTTATTCTCCACGGCTCAATTTACGTTCATAATTTGCCTATGGCCCTAGGAGACACATAAGCCCTTTAGATGACTAATGTCCTTTTCTAATTAGTTGGGCCTTGCCTTGTTCACCAAGGCTATATTTTCAGGGTAATCGTAACCTAAAATTCTAGGGGACACCTAAGTATGGTGATTCATCCTTGCCATTAATGAACTAAAGTCCAAAGTTATTAAATGAGGTCTAGATGTTTTTGCCAAGCTACTTGGAAGGCAAGTTTTCTCCTTCTCTCTTGAAGTGGGCATGTGGCTCTTAATGGATAGGATGGACTATGTCAAAAAGTCATGGAAGGTTCTAGAATTGTGAATTTGAGATATTATGGAAAGATGTCATAGAAGAGGTTGTTAGCTTGAGTGTACCTTATTTCTTGCTTTTGCTCGAGGACTAGCAAAATGTTAAGTTTGGGGTTTTGATAACTCTATAAAAATAGAGTTATTTTACCCATTTTATGCAACAATTATGGTACTTTAAAATGCAATATTTGTTAGAAAATATTTGGATTTCCTTCTACTTACCAAAATTCTCCTTATTTATGTAGAATAATGAGATATGGACAAAATTAGGAAATAAGGGCAAAATGGAGGAAAGGAAAATTCTATAATTCAAGATTTCAAATCAAAAAGCAATTGCATTGCATTAGGATTCTTAAATATATCCTATAAATAGGATAATCTAGACAGCTAGGTTTTTATTTTAGATTGTTTTTCATTATTTTAAGTTTTTCTCGAGCATTCTGGAGAGAAAATAAAGTGGTGACAGAATTCTTATTCTTTTATTCAAGATGTTAGATTTAATTTATATTTATGTTTCTTTTTCTACTATATTCTAATTTTCTTTTGTTAGGGCTACAATGTAGCCTAACCATAATGATATAAATTTTATGATTTTTATGCGTGCAAGTGATTCATTCATGTGAGTTATATATTATTGTGCTTAATATTTTTAAGTGACTGTTCATCACTTGAATGATTTGATTTGCATGTTTGAGATTGAGAAGTGATAATATGCAATTGTTCGTTATGATATATAACTGTGAATTAACATGGATAGACATATACCATGTTATTTGTGTAGCTTTCAATGATAAGGTGATTCAAAAGACTCATTATAAACTTAGAATTTTCATAGATCTTAATGCACTTATGTTTATATAATGATTAATAAACTAAATAGGTTTACTATATGAAGAGATAGGATAGTAAATAGATTAGAAAATTCAGCTATCACATGTTTCGTTATCTAATTAATTTATTGCATTTAGTCTCTAAATTTTGCTTTTAAGGTTTTTGCTTTTAATTTATTCTTAATTCTATTTTGATTCGTTAGATAAATTTTAGAATTAATCTATTTTCAGTATTTAATTAGTTTATTAACTATCAATCTTCGTGGAATGATACCATTTCTCATCATTATATTATTTGTTCAACACATTCACTTGCATTTAGAATTTTACGAACAATGGTGTTAAATAGTGATTATGATGTTATAGTGCTAATGTTGATTTTTGTTTTTCTTTAATCATATCTTCTAATAGCGTCAAGATTGATGTAAGTACTTGGCATACTAAACTAAGTCATATTGGGTTACAAAAAATGAAACGATTAGCAAGAGAATGCCTTTTAGGGTCATTCACTAATGTTGATCTACCCGTATGTAAATATTGTCTAGCCGAAAAAAGCAATTAGAAAACCATTTAGTAAATGAGCCAAAGCCAAACTTCTAATGCAACTCATACATTTTGACATTTGTAATTCATTGAATATGAAGGGGAGGGATGAAGCCTCATATTTCATCGCTTTTATAGATGAGTTTTACATGTATGATCTAGGTGCAATACATGATCACGTGTGTTACTTTGGGATGACATTTAGAACTCACATTAGGGACTTTTAGCTTTAGTTACCATACAAGAACACAAATGGTGGCTAGTAGCTATAACTCACATTACAATGAATGGGGGTAGGCATCATAAGTAGGCCGTTGCATGTACAATCCAAAGGCCAACCTCGAGGCCATTCATGATTGATTGGTGATCTTTTTAATGCCCTGGATGTTTTGTTTGGTTGCCTGCATCGTATATGTAAAAAGTCCTCTTGAATTTCCAGTTTAGTTCTAGCAATAGACTAGAATTGAAATAGGTCCATGGAGATGGCGATCTCGAGGACTCGAAGACAATGAATGGTCAATGTCCAATCCGACCTAACCATTTTTACTATTCATTCCCCCGACATATCTCTTGGGTTTTTCATGCGTTAAATAAATATCTGATGAGTTGTGGATTTATTTTCTTGCATTTAAAATCGTATGGGTGGGCTTTACTTGTTTTTACTAAACTTCTTTGGTTGTTTACTTTTACGCATTGTTTTTTTTTTTTCTTTCAATTAATTGTCTATTTTGTTATTGTTCCCATTAGAATAGAGTGGAATAGCACGAACGAATCATCCATGCATGATTACCTTTACCTCGTAAATTAGCCAACCCTAAAAAATGAGGCTAGTGGTGACTCCTAGATACCATTTAGCTTGTTTAAATAAAACTTTAAAATGAATTTACCCGTGACGTGAGGTACACGCTTTGGAAAAGCTCATGGCTATGATTGTAAGCTTAAGCAGTTGTGACTCCAACAAAAAGATGAGGTGACAATATCTTGTTAGGGGGAAGTATATTAAATGAACTTTCATAGTGAATTACCTCTAAACTTTATCTTTACGCCTTTTTGCCAAAAGTAGCATCGAGGTCAAGTCACAATAAACCCTCCTGCCACGCGAGGTGCAAGCTTGGGAGAGCTCAGACCATGATTAAGAGAACTTGTGGTACCCATCCCAAAGGATGAGGTGATGGCATCATTGGAGTTACATGCTGTGAGGAGACTCTCATGGTTAACCACATATAAACCTTACGTTTACGCTATTGCTCGCTAATGTGGTTGCCGAGGTCGAGTTGCGACATATGGTATCTAATTATCATGCAATTCCAATTAATTCTTTTTGAGTTCTTCTTTCTAATGAAAGCTAAATTATTCTATTCTAACCTAGGGTAGACATGTATGACTCATTATTCTAATGACATTAACATATAATTTAAATGACCTAACTCTAATGACAATTACATGAACTATTTTATCACCGGTCCTTCTCATCTCAAGTTCGGGTAATTCTAAACATTGATCACAAATCACTATAGTGATCAATTTCTAGTAACTATCTAATAAGTTACACTCGTTATTTACGCTATATGAGTAACTTTCGTTACATGTTTCCTTAAAACAATGCAACCACATATGTTTAAAGTTTTAAATTGCATGCGTCCATCCTATCCTTCTACACCATTAGTGCACCTTATCACTCCAAGTTAACCTATGGCTCGATACCAAAAAGGGGCTATCAAGCCTGTGACATCCCAATGCACCACCTTGCTCTATCAAACATTATTCTATATTTTCATTTATTGCACATGCGGAAGCTAAAAATTTAAAACAGTAATCAATAACAAGGATGTAATGCAATAAACACATAAGACAACCAGCATTTTGAATTTCATCTTCTATCTTATTTATGTCCATGGGTGACAAATATTACGACATACATCTAGAGGCTATGTATAGGTATTGCTCCCTACCCAATCTCCATATGATGCTCCATCATCTACACTAGCCAAAAGCTATTATCCTGCCGCACAACCATATCTAAAAAAAAATGGCAGGTCATGCCTCTCAAAAATGGTACTTCTATCTCCCTGCTTGACCATCCCACCGTACTCGCCCGACCGTCAGCACCGTCACCACTGCCGCCATTCTTCGAGTAATTGATGGGCCCTACAGGTTCCTATATACATCCAAGAAGACCCAGATGAGGTGGATGTGTACCCTCTGCCTCGGCTGACCGACATCTTCTAGGAACTTGTAAATGATATCTTAAGCTTTCTAAAGACACCTAGTTGTTCCAATTTGCCCACCATTTGTCTTGTTTTCCTTTTTTTTTTTTTTTTTTCAAATTCATAGCCCATTTGGGTTCACAAAAATGGCAAATGGCGAGGGTCGAGATCCGAAGCTGCAGGAATTCTACTGGATTCGACTAATCCATCATCAACGGTACTAATCTCACTAATTAAGTTACACTAATCCATTCTAAGGCTAATATAATCATCATAACTTATCACTAATCCATACTTAAGCTAATCTAAACAATTCTTAAGCATAATTAACCTACTAAGTAAGATTTAGTGAGCAAACTCACTTGTTCGGCAAACCGGTCGGTTCAAATCGACGGGAACGCAACGAGGGATGATCCTCTCGAAAGCGGGCCTAACTTTCGGGGTCCGGACGGGCCAAAACGAGCCAAGACAGCTGCTAGAAACCCACAAATTCCAGTTGTTGTCCGGGGCCAAAAAAGGTTGAATCAAGAGCCGGTTGAGGCAACATCGGACTGAGGTGAACCGAGGAGGCCAAACCGGGTCCGAGCAAGCTCCACGGCGGCTCCAGCGACGTCACATAGCAATTGAACAACCCTGGCACGGCCTGAGGCAACAGTTGGAACGTGAGATAGGTGGCTAGAGCGCAGGGTCGCATGGGCACGCGCATGGCGGGTGGTGTAGCGAACGGCAATAGGCGGCGCGTGTGGCGAGGGTGGCTGGTTCGAACGACCTCCTTATTGGTTTTCCTCTAGAAATCTGAAGCTTACAAGGCACAACTATGAAGAAAGAAAGGCTAGTCTGCAACTTGAAGGAGAGAGGGAGAGATAAGGAGACAAGGGAGCCACCATGGCCAAATTTCCCCTTCCAATGTTCCCTTGACCCATCCTCCACCACAGCTAGGTTCCTAGGCCACAAATCAGCCACCCATGCTCCCATCTAGAAGATTGAAGAGGTCCATAAGTTGAGGGGGTGGGGGACATACGAATTTCAAGCATTTTCCCTCCAAATGGGCACTTAATCCTTCTTAATTCAACACCATTTGGCCTTAATAAATTTCGTTATCGAGTCAATACTCAAATTGGTATTTTTCATCACCAATTGAACCATCTTGCATCCTAAATCGTGATCAAAACAGTCACTGGCTTTTTCTAGACAAAAATGACCCTAGGACGACTTTTTTCCAAAAAGTCTCAGGTTGCAGAAAAATCTTCGAGGGCGAGTCGATGTTCCAAGAATTTATTGTGACATGACAGAACATTCAATTTCTGAAATCGGATTCAAATTCGCAGTTAATTTCACTCCGGCGCATTTTTCGAGTGACTCAGGCTATCGGGTAGCTTTTAGAAATTTTTAGTGCAAAGTACTCGTTGTCGATTTTCTTCGAACAATAATGAACCCATTCAACACGTTGGCAACTCTCGATTGTCGTGAAAATCTCAAAAATTCAAATATGGACAAAAGGTACCAAAACGATAGAAAAATCAGTCTAGTGTCGATCAACGAGAATTTTGCAATTTAGTGGGATCACCCATGTTAAACCACATATCTCAGCCGAACCGACATATCTCCGATTCCTAATTGACTTATATCTATGTCATAATGTTCTCTGCAGATGAGCATGGTCGAGCAGCCGATTTGTTATCGAATCCTCAAGTCTATTGCATTAAAATCTCTTAATGACTTCCCCATATAGTCCAGTTATCTCAAGAGTGGTCATCTAAGAGAAAAGCACTATAGGCGCGTCGATGAAAGGCCCAACTTATCTAATCGAAATCAAAACCTGAAAAATCATGATGTCACACAGGCCCGGCGACCCCGGCCTATCCTCTCCCCCTCCATCGTCGGCCTTTCTCGACGGTGGCGGCGAGGGCTCGGCCCTCACCGCCTCCCTCCACCTTTTTTTTAATTATAAATTATTATTATTTTGTTTTAAATCTAGTTTAATTAATTTTATATTAAAATTCAAATTATACCAAAACGACATCGTTTTTGTGTGTGTTTCGTCAAGTCAGTCTTCCGGCGAGTCATGTAAGCGAGAAAATTAATAAAAAAAAATGCCATGTAGGATTTCTAGCCGGATGTGGCACTCAAGGGTGCGCATGGTAAACTTCCCCAACCCAACAATTTCTATTATTCTCTTCCCCATAACAAAAAAAAAAGAATAGAAACTGTTTGTTTGATAACGGCAAGTTAGTTTTTGTTCCAGGAATAAAAAGTTAGCCAGGGAATTGTTTTGGAATAGAAATGAGAAGTAAAAAAGTTGCTTCTTGTTCCGGGAACAATTTTAAGTAATAAGTGAATTTTTTTCTTTTATTCTTCTCTTGCTTTCTCCATTGACCGCCCTTGACCGTCGCCCGCCGTGACCCGCGGCCGCTGCTGCCGCCGTCGATTGACGGTCGCCACCGCCGCCGACCGCCGCCGCCGTCGGCCGTTGCGGTCGACCGCGCCACCGCCGATCACGGAGGCCGCCGCTGGCCGACGCCGCCGCCGCCCCGGCCGGCCGTGGCCGCCGCCGGACATCGCCACCACCGCACGTCACTGCGGCCAACCGTTGCCGCCGCCGCGAACGACCGCCGCCACGGCCGATCGCCGCCGGCTGACCGACCGTTGCCACCGGCCAACCGTTGCCGCCGCCACCGAACGACCGCCGCCCGCCCCGCCCGGTCGTCGCGATCGCCGCTGGTCGCTGCCACCTCCCGCGACCGGTGGTCGACGGCGGCCGATGGGCCATGCGACAGCCCGATCAACGGCAGCAATCGGCCGGCGGTGATCGGCGGCGGCAATCGGTCAACGGCGATCGGCGACGGCAATCGGCCGGCGCGACGTGCGGCGGTGGCAACGGTCTGCGGCAAAAAATAAAAAACAAATAAAATAAAAAAGAAACTATTTTTTACCAAACGCATTTCTATTCTTTTTCTATTTCTAGAGTAAAAATTTTGTGTAGTTACCAAATGGGTTTTTACATATAAATTGTTCCCCATAATAGAAATAAAAAAGAACTATTTCTGAAAAAAAAAAAAAAAAAAAAAAAATTGTTCCCTGGCCAAGAAATGTTACCATGCGTGGCCCAAGTGTCCCATTTTTCATATATAAAAAAAAGTAGCACTTAAGTGTCGTTTCCGTAAGTTTTAGCACTTAAGTTTCATTTTGTGCCAACTTTTGGCATTTGAAGCGTTCTTTTGCCACAACAAAAAGATGGCCAAAATCCTAGGATTTGAGTGCATGAATGAAGGAAGTTTTGGCCCAATGAAATGAGAGGAATTTTCACATCCTAAGGGTGACTTTTGGCTAGAGTGGAGGCCAATACGAGGAACCCAAATAGAAAGAGGACGAGATGTGAAAGGACTTTTATCTTTTGTTGGGTAGTTCACGATTAGCATCCCTACACATAAATGCATTGCAAGTTTCTCAAGAAAAGCTCCTTCCCAGCATGATCTCACAAGGTATGTCTCCGCTGGCTTTTTTCCTCCAAACTCCACCAGGCTTAGGTGATGGCACCCGCGATGAAGACAGAAGCAACTCGAGACACGATGACAATCACTCCTAGAAAACCACTCCAGGACTGAGGATGCCATCGCAACTGCCATTCTTGTTGGGAGTTTGCTTGTAAAACAAATTAAGATGTGCCTTATCCCATGTCAAAAAGATGTGAGTGTGCATGAGGAGGAAATTTGCTAATAATCAATGATGAATATTTTTATTTATTAAAATTCGCATTTATAATGATAAAAAATTAACCATAGTGTCCTATTGAAATAGTGCAACTGTTCACAAAGGAATTACGATTTTTTAAAATTTTTATTATTATTTGTTACAATGATTATCTCATAGTTCATCTATTCAAATTCTTTTGCTATTAAACAGTGAACATGTTTGTTCAGTTATAATCTTATTCTTCCATTTCAATTCTTTTGGAAGAAAATATAGCCCTTATTTTCGATTATTTCTCTTGAGAGACCCTGGAAAAGTATTAGAATTGCTATTTAGTATTTTGAAATGAGATTTTGTTGTATCTTAAAGGAAATTTGTCGGTGATCATTAGCAATGTTGTCGGGCAAATAATTCCTCAAAGAAAATGATATCGCGCCTCAAAGTTTGATTTCATTGTTATTCGGGTTGTATGTCCTAGCAATTTTAAGGAATCATTTGTGCAACAATGGAGTTAGGGTCTTCTTCACAATGCCTTCCTCTTTCATCTTTGACATCAATTACAAAGGCTTCCCTTCCATGACCATGGGCGCCCAAGAGATTTCCTATCCAGTTCCTGGAAGATTTGCTCGACATCTTCAACACTTCCACATTTACAGTACATGAAAATCTACAAATTGTAATCTGTAAGTGCCAAGCCTAATATGATTTTCTCGAGAAAAGCCACAGCCCAGTTGCCTATCTCTAGGGTGCCAAGATGCCCACATGCTAAAAAAAAAACACTTATTAAGAAATCATGGAGTTCCAAGAGGCCACATCCTTTTCCAACATTCAATAAAAGAGCTGCCTAGCCGAGATTATGGCATTCCAAACTCCAAGAGGCCACATCCTTTCCCAACATTCAATAAAAGAGCTGCCTAGCCGAGATTATGGCATTCCATGTGACAGTGCTCTTATGGGGGCCCATATCATCAAAAAATCGCCTACAGTAGCCAAGCATCCACATTTGGCGTACATGTCGCGAAGCGCTGTCTTGAAGAAGCTGTTGAAATCGATTCCCCTTACATAATGAAGCAACCTATGTTGGAAAGACATCTCTAAGTGATTTTGATGATGTTCAAGCTATGCTTAGTATAATATTTTCTATGAGGTATGCAGATATTTGGACTAAATGACCATGCAATATCCATGGTGTGATCGATTGGAAAGACATTAGCCAACCATGTGACAAGGGATACAAAATAAGCTTCGAAAAAGGTAAGTTCATTGGCACTAGTAAGGACAATTCTCAATCATTCACTAGAAATAGGTATGACAATATTTACTTACTTGATATCAACTTTGAAGAATATTATTGTCTAATGTCTATCAAGAAAGAGTGTAATCTATGGCACAAGAAATTATGTTATATTAATGCCAAGTGGATTCAAAAAATATCTTGAAAAGATCTTGTTCGTGGATTATCAAAGATCAACTACAGTAAATGTGATTCTTGCAAAGCCTGTGCTTTGGGAAAGCATGTAAGAAGTTTTTTTCAAATCAACCAAAACTATTGCAACTAACAAATCTTTACAGCTGTTGCATATGGACCTATTTAGAGTAACATGAACTACCATTTAGGTTGAAGAAAGTACTGTCTCGTGGTGGTTGACAATTTCTCACGATTTACACGGGTAATGTTTTTATCTCATAAGAATGAAGCATTTCACTCATTTGAGAAATTTGCACTATAAATTCAAAATGAGAAAGGATACAACATCACCACTTTCAGAACTGATCATTTAGGAGAATTTGATGACCAAAGCTTTGTCAATTATTGTGATGAAAATGAAGTGGAGCACAACTTTTTCACTTTCTATACTCCTCGACAAAATGGCAAAGCTGAAAGAAGGAATCAATCACTTCAAGTAACCAAAACGGAATTGGAGAAGGTAGCAAGTGTGCGATGAAAGCCTTGTTCTCCCCTGGAGCAAACTTTCATTTCGCTTCATTTCGCAACCTTTCCACGCATATTCTCGGATATGTAGGTGTCATAATTTTGTAGCCAAAAAAAAAATAGACATGGGTATTAATGTAGGAAAATATAATAATTGTATCATTAAAAACATGATTAAGTACAAATACTACTTTTTATTTACATCAAATTGATCACGTTGACTAGGTAGTGTGAAAATCACTTATCTAGTTTCGTTTTTACAATATATATCGTCTACATATAATTCTAACGTCTCTTTTGGCTTGTTCATTAACCGCCAAAAAGAGAGATTAAATAGAAAAATTCAAGAAAAAAAAAGGGAACTAAGACAATTTCAACCGTCATTTTTCTTTTTTGTTTCAAGAAGCTCTCTAGAATCTATCTAGACCACCAAGCATCAAGAAGAACTTCACTAGTCCGTGAGACGTTGGACGCCTACCATCGGACGCCTTTGCTATCAGTACGCCCGCTATCGGTCCTTTGGATGGCTGCATTGCTCCCTTAGAAATAGAAATAGTATTCTATTATCAAAGGAATTTCTATTCCAAAAATAAAAATGTTGAGTTGTTATCAAACGCGTTTTTTTGTTTATAAATTTGTGCAAAAAACCGAAATTGAAAAATCAATTTATGACCAAAAAGTGTCATGCATGCCCTTGGTGACCAATGGTCACTAATGAGATTGTAACGACTAGCCATCCTAGCAAAATTTTCAAAATTATAAATTAATTAAATTTAATTCCGAAAATTAAATAATTAAATATTATATTATAATAATATAATTTAATAAAATAATATTTATAAAATTAGAAATAATTAATTAAATAGAAATAATTAATTAGGGCCTAAACTAGATCACACTAATTTAAACATACAATTAGCCCTAATTAAACATCCATTAAACTAATCATACAATTAATCTAATTTACATTAAAATAATCTAATCTAACCACCTAAACCTACTTAGACTAATCTAAATACCCCTTAAGCATAATTAACTTACTAAGTGAGGTTTAGAGGATAAACTCACCGGTTTTGCGCACCGGTGAGTTCACGGCGACCACGACGCCAAGGTGGTCGATAAACTCAGAAGCGGTGACACCAACGAAGGCCGGGAAGTCACCAAAACAAGCCTCGAAGTCTCCAAGGGTTTGCTATCTTCTACTTCTGATCGGGCTGAGGCTGCGGAGAAGAAACCAGCAACTTCAACTAGGGGTGATCGGTTCCCGGTTCGGTCCGGTTCCACCTTGGAATCGGGAACCGGACCGGGAGCACCGGTTCCCAAAATTGCAAACCGTGGACCGGACCGTTTGGTCCTAGGACCGGGAACCGGACCAACCATCGGTTCCGGTCTGGTCCGGTCCGGTCCAACAAAATCAGCTCTACTTTTTTGCACTAAAGAGTGACCGCGCTCCGGACCGATCAATCCAATTCGGTTCTCGAGCAATTCAACAAAACTAATCACACATGTTTCCACGTGCAAAATATTCAAATGTGATTCACACTTCGTGTGTTTCACATAACTTTAACCATGAAAGCTGTGAATAATTTGGCTAAAAGTTATGCATGGCTTAGATTTTATAGACAATCTCTGCTCTTTAAATGTTTAGTCAATGTGGGACTCTTGGAGGCTTGAAGTGCCTTGTGGGTCTCTTGGAACCTTAGTCCCACATCAAGTAGAAGATGAAACTGATAGAAAATGAGAAAGAAAATTGACAAAAACTGTGTTTGTACATGTATTACACACCTATTAATAATACAAGAAAAGAGTACGATAGGAAAGAATATACAAAATATGTTGTTTCCTATACTACTGTCCTAATATCCAATCTCATGGATTCATAGAATCAATTAACCGTATTTAGATAATTAGAATAAAAAAACAAATCATATTTCCAACAAAAACTAAATTTTTTTCTATAAATAAAAGAGTAATAAAAATAGTTTTAATGGTCTCTTGGCCACATAAGATGATGCTACCTCAAATTGCAATTTTAGTTGCAATAAGTTATCATGTTTATATATTTTATTAATTCTATGTATATAAATTATATATAAAAAAATTTGTTTCGGTCAGTCGGTCGGTTCGGTCCGGTTCCCACCTTAGAACCGGGAACCGGACCGACCGCCACCAATTCCAACATTAGGAACCGGGAACTGGACCGCCGACCGTGGGAACCGGCCAAAACCGGTCGGTTCGGTCTGGTCCAGCCGGTTCTCGGTTCGAGCGGTTCCCGTTGCACACCCCTAACTTCAACGGCGAAAACGGGCCAATCGGAGCTCCGACGAGTGGGTGGTTGGCAACCAGTGGCTCCCGAGGTCAAAGGAATCTTGTTGGAGGTTGGGATGGGCAAAGAAATGGTCGAAAAGGGGCAAAACAACAAGAAAACGCAAAACAGGTGGAGCAGGCCGGAACCAGGCGGTCCGGCGACCGGTGTCTTCGTGCCGCCGTACGGGACAGCCGGAGAATCGTTCCGGTGAGCAGTGAGGTGCTCCGGAACATGCTAGATGTCTTCTTCGCGGCGATGGATGGCTTGTTTGCTCATTCAACCGGGAAGTTAACTTTTTACTCAGATCTTTGGCAAAGGTCGGCTAGAACAGCGGAACGAGAGGAAAACGAGAGAGGAGGAAAATGGCTGATGGTGGCCTTGCGAGCATGCGACGATGGAGGGGCTGGTGTGCTCAGTTTTCTCTGGTTCTCTCAAGGTCTCTCCAAGCCACAACAATGGAGAAATCCTCAATTCAAGGAGGAAGAAGAGCTGCTGAACAAGGGGGACCCCAAAGGCTCCTTAGCTTTCAACACTTGTCTCTCTCTCCCTTGGCTTGCCCCCACCATCCATGGCCCTCACCCTTTGCCCTTTGCAGCCACCAATCTTCCCCAACAAGCTTGGCAAATGGTCCAAAATGTGGTGTGCCAAGGGGATTTCGAATTTTGAACATTTGTACACTTAATTCACTCAATTCTCATTCAATTCCAACCAATTAAAGCTCAATTGAAGCTCAAATAAATTGGTTTATGTGTCCTCGACCTTCTTATGACTTTTCCCCGTCAAATGATCCAACTTGCATCCCAAAGATTCGATCAAAAACAACCCTCTGACAATCCTAAACAAAAACAGCCTTACTTTGCTTTTCTGCCAAAAGTCTCGATTTGTAGAAAAATCTTATGGAGATGAGTTGACGTTCCTAAAATGAATTGTGACATGCCAGAATCTTCAATCTCTGAATTCGGGTTTAAAATCACGGTTAATTTCAATTTGACACAATTTGAGCGCGTCCTAATCTACCGGGTAGCTTTTAGAAATTTTCAATGCAATTGACCCGTGGTTGATTATTTTCAAGTCACGACATAATCTTCGACACATTGGCGACTCTCGATTGTCGTGAAAATCTCAAGGTTTCAAATACGGACACAAGGTACCCAAAACGACAGAATAATCAGTTCAGTATCGGTCGACGAGGATATTGCAATCAGGTGGGATCACCCACACTCTAATCACATATCTCAGTCGAATTGACCTATTACTAATCTCTGTTCAATTCTGACAGTGTTGTAATGATCCTTGTAAATTAATACGGTCGAGTAGCCGATTCTTGGTCAGATTCTCACGCCTATTGCATTTAAATTTCTTAACGACTGCACTTGATAGACTAGTTATCTCGTGAGTGATCAACTCAGAGAATTAAACTACAAGCATGTCGATGAAAATTCCATCTCATTTAATTGAAAACATAATTAGAAATTTGGGATGTCACATTAAGAGATGCCTCTGTTACCTATCACAAGTGGTACTTTTTACAGCATCCCAGTCGATGTTGAGTGCTCGTGTTCGGAGCACATCTGTGTTGGTGCTCGAGGATTGGTCTTTATCCGTGTTCGAGTTTTAGTCATGTATGATGTGGGTCTATCCGATGGCCCCGTGGTTCAGGAGTTCCTGTCGGTCCATGTTCGTCGCGACGGGATCCTGCTAGGGATGATGCCGCCATCGCTAGCCGATGCACCGGGCTGGGTGTGATCGTGTGTGATGGGTAGCATATGACACTTTTTAGACCGTCGGCACTGTTTGATAGACTTTTGAGTAGGGCTAGATGAGAAAGGGAAGCCAAGGGAAGGTTGGGTTATGTTCTATGTATGTAGCCGAGTGTAGAGAACCACAGCGATTTTTGGTGTACCGACCTATGATGTCTATCAAACTTATGTAAATAAAAGTGTTCGACTCTAACTTATATAAAATGTGTAGTTGGTGTGCATTGCATTATCTAGTTTGAGTATGGGATAGGGAGACTTTGAATATGCTTCCGCTATATGAACTGCATTGGGACCGATTAAATGATATAACCCCCAGGACTTATGGACCCATTATAATTCTATGGTATCAAAGTGATATATTATCAGGACAAGTGAAAGGTAAGCGAACTGTGGCGACCCTAACGGACCAGGGGCCGTTTTGGGGGTGCCACATCTAGCTTGTACTTCGTCTTATACACCCACTTGACACCAATGGGCTTCTTATCGTGTGGTAAAGAAGTTAGCTCCCATGTGTCATTCTTTTCAATGGGGCGGATTTCTTCATCCATTGCTTGGATCCACTTCTCATCTATTGCTACATCATCATAAGATATGGGGTCATATTCTGCAAATAATCAGCGATTCCTTCATTATCACTATCATCATCTCTTGTGATTACATAATCCTTGAATCTTGATGGCGTCTCCCGCAATCAATGTGAACGACATATCGATGGTTCCGAAACTGCTCTTGGTGAAGAAATTGAACTACTAGGCAAAAATGATGGATCTTCAGTTGAAGATTTTTTTGTCTCTCTCGCCAATGATTCATCTTCAATGGTGATGCTTTTCTGGTCAATCTTTTGGTTCCATTCCAAGGCTTCATCTTCAAGAAACTGGACATCCCTGTTGATGATGACTTTCTCAGTGACTGGATTATATAGCTTATAACCCTTAGTCATGTCACTGTAGCTGACAAAGATGCACTTTTGGCTTTTGTCATCCAAATTTTTCCTCCGTTCATCTGGTATATGGGGATATGGCTAGCAATCAATTGACGTTTCAGTCCATGAATTTTACAGTATTTATCAAATTCATTCAAAGTGAATTCTCCCCCTCTATCTAATCTCAACGTCTTTAAAATAAAGCCACTATACTTTTCAACATAGACTTTAAATTCTTTAAACTTCAAAAAAGCTTTAGATTTTTCTCTAAGAAAATATACCCATGTTTTTCTAGTAAAATCATCCACAAAAATTAATGTATACATTTTTTGTGTGAATGATTCCACCTCAATAGAGCCACATATGTCTATATGTACCAACTCCAAAGGTTGTCTTGCTCTTCTGGCTTTTCCAACTGGAAATGATTATCGATGTTGTTTTCCAACAAGACATCCTTCACATGGGCGATCAGGAATGTCAATCAAAGGCATGCCGGTCACCATCATTTTCTGGACCAGTAATTTTAGTCCACGAAAATTTAAATGACCAAATCGAAGATGCCACAACCAGTTGATATCTTTCATCACTGCCTGAAAGTTCAAAAGATTCTTTGTCTGAAGAGTAAGAGGGAACATCTGGTTCTTTGTCATCCGCACTGTCGTGATCAATTTATTTTTTACACCCATAATAGTGCAAACTCCGTTTTCAATATGGACTTTGCAACCTCTTTCAGAAAATTGCCCAACACTTAATAAGTTCCAACATAGTCTGGCACAAAATAAACAGTAACATTAGTACCATCTTTTGAGTTGATATTAACATCACATTTGCCCATTACAAGAACTTTGGATTTGTTCCCAAAATTAACTTCACCGCGAACCATCTCGTCCAAGTGTGAGATTAACTCCTTTCGGCCAGTCATATGATTACTGCACCCAGTATCAAGGTACCAAAGGTTGGTGTCCATGATGCTTGAGTCATCCTTCGTGCATGCTAGCACCATGTTTTCCTCAGCATTAATCGTATGTGTATGTTCTGCCTGCTCATATGCCACCTTTGCTTGACATTTGGATTTGTAATGTCCAAATTTGTTACACCTAAAACACTTGACCTTTGATTTGTCACGTGTTTTATATTTTCCGCCACGTCCGCATCCTCAAGCACCTCCACGACCTCGGCCAGCTTGATGACCTCCTTGACTTGATTGAGCGACCCGACTTTGCAAT
The DNA here is from genome assembly GCF_016545825.1 of Eucalyptus grandis. Classification (NCBI taxonomy): domain Eukaryota; kingdom Viridiplantae; phylum Streptophyta; class Magnoliopsida; order Myrtales; family Myrtaceae; genus Eucalyptus; species Eucalyptus grandis. Next base: position 21,690,264 of record NC_052613.1, read on the forward strand.
GCTTGCTCGGAATTCGAACCAATGGACTTTTGATTCATTCTTTGCTCATGCGAGCATAATGAACCCATCAACTGCTCCAACGTCATGGTTGACACATCTTGCGCTTCTTCAATCGTCGCAACTACGTAGTCAAATCTTTCAGTCAAAGACCTCAAGATCTTTTCTACGATTCAAACATTTTGGAGTTCTTCATCATTAACCCTTAGTTGGTTAACAATGGTTTGCACGCAATCAAAGTACACCGAGATTGATTCAGAGTCATGCATGTATAAAGACTCAAAATCACCTCGAAGTGTTTGAAGCCGCATCCATTTGACGTGATCATCGCCTTTGTAGGATTGTTGCAAAATATCCCATGCTACTTTCACGGTCTCCGCCCTTGTTATTTTTTCAAATATAACTTCCTCTACGGATTGACATATCACAAACAATGTTTTTTTATCTTTCTTCCTGGATAGTCCACCAAAATATCTTTCTCCTCCCTTCTTAAAGCATCGAATGCTTCAGCATCAGCTACTTTAGTATAGCCATTCTCCACAAGATTCCACAAATCTTGCGATTTGAAAAGAACCTTCATCTGAACATACCAATTATTGAAATTATTTCCATTCAACTTTGGAAGTTGCATTTGAACAGAACTAGTGGATGCCATTTCTAGCTCTGATACCAAATGTTGGAACCAAAAGAATGACAATAAACTTTGGAAACTAGGAATAAAAACACTAGAAATTTGAGGGAGAAATTTGTATTGAGAATGCTTTCTCTTATTTATGTCTTCGTGGACTGTGGCTTATGGCTTGATTTACAACTCACAACTTCATCCCTTTATATAGGAATTGAAGTTTACAAACGCCAATGATTACATAAGAACCCACAAATTTAATGACTAAAACAAAACAGCCTCATACATGTAATACAATCAAAACGCACAATAAAGTAACAGAAGTCTTCAATAACTTCCATTCTTCAAATCCATGTAACCTACCATAAAATTTTTATGGCTCCTTCAATGCTTGTAGGTTTCTCATCCAGTCATCATTCCGATAATCAATTTTATTTTATTTCAACATGAACTTTATATGATATGGCCTCACCTTCTTAATGAGATGGAGTTTGCGGTGGTGATTGTACTGCCTATTTATATGTAGGGATTTTGTTTAATTTCATACAACCAGTTGCACTATCTCATCTCATCGTAGCTTAGAGAAAAGTGAGAAGAGGTCACAAACATGGCTTTAGGAAGAGTTTCTTCATCCGTAGTCATTCTTTGCCTGATATCTCTCTGCTTTGCAGGTATGCTTTAGCATGAGAAAAGGAAAAATACAAATGCCATCATTCTCGTACTTCCATACGGTGCTCATTTGAGAGCGATGGCTTTTCAATCGATTATTTGAGTATTATGACTTTCGTATGGCCCTCACTTGGCATTCGCAATGAACATTTATTTTTTGACAAAGTATGACATTTAAGTGATCGTTGAAAAAGTTATTATAGTACTCAAGTGAGCGACGTACAATGATTCGCTTTGAAGTTAGACTATCTTAACTTAGTGAACAACTTGAAGTCTATAGACCACTCGCTATGGGGAGACTGTGCGCTTCCGTGGGCTCTTGCTTCTTTTCTCTAATTTGGAGATGGTTCATTGGAATAGGGCCTCTAATAATGTAGCTGATTGGATTGTGAAGTCCTATAAGAAAAAGCCCTCCCCCATAAGTGGTTGACAAGCCCTCCGCAGGCCCTTTGGGACATGCTTCGTTTTGATACTTTGCTAGTGGGTTTTGTTTCTGCAAGCTTTAAATGTATAGATGGAGTTTAAACCCAATAATAATAATAATAATAATAATAATAATAATAATAATAATAATAATAATAATAATAATAATAATAATAATCGCCGTATGAAATATACAGAACTTTCGTTGTCCTTATACCATTTAGCTTCATTAGACTTTATCGAGAAATCAATCAAATCCAGTTAGACTTTGCCATCAGAAAATTGAAAGGACACAAGGATGAACAGGAAGCAGAGAGTATCAAAATTCAAATGCGAACGTCATTTGACATCCTCTTTTTTTGTGCAAATCATGTGGAGGTGCTATGCGACTGGGGAAATTATGCCCACATTAGCTAGATTTTTCAAATTATGTCCCCATTTTTGTGCTATGACATACGGATGTGGAAACAATTTCCTCAACTTGAATATTCTAAATTGAAACACCGTGTCTATCATCTATATTGTGTCTCACATTGTTCACTGAAATTTTGCTGAATTTTGGTGCATCTCAGGAACATCAGTTGCGGAGGGAACGGATTGGGTTTTGGACATAGGGTCGTGTTCGTTGTTCCCAAATTGCAACCGGACTTGCACCCAACAATTCGGTGGACATGTGACAGGACAGTGCCGGGCCAAAGGACCCGGAAATTTTCATTGTTATTGCACATCTGCTTAGATGAAATTACATAATATCGAGCCATGTCAAACTGTTTGTTATCATGGATTCGATTTTTATGAATAAAATTCCATTTCCGTATAACTTTTCTCAAGGAACGATGGATATTTGGTGCAAGTTCAATCATCGCCTCTCATGCTTACCCTCCTCTGTTTCATTTTCTCTTTTTTGCTCTTTTTCAAATTGGTAGATATTACAAACTCTGCAAGCTTAAAATTTGCGCATGATATTGCTAATATATAATCTATAGTTGTAAAAGTTAACTTGGGATTCTATGAGCTCTGCTTCCCGCAATTTTTTACTATTCTCATGATTGACCTCAAGAATAATGAAATTCATTAGAGGCGAAACTTTTTAGTTCAATCATTCCAAGATCAATTTCATAAATGAGAATTTTTAAAGATTTGTGATCTTCGAAAATGTAAAGATTGTTACGTTGTTTCCATTTCGACGCTAGCATGAACACGGAAAAACAATTATCTGCAATTGTGGATGTTCAATGAACAAGGCCAAGTCAACTCTTGCGTGGGCTCGCGAACAAGTCCTTTCGCCTTCTAAATAACAAGCATATTGATGTCATCTGGTTCTACATAGTTGTTAACCTTTCTTCAACAGACGAATAGGAAAATGTTACCAACGTTTGGCATGAGAAATACAATGAAAAGAATATATAAACACGTAGAGAAAGAGAACAAAGTAAAATACGAATATTTGATCTATTTTGAATTTATGAATTCCAATTCCACAAAATTGGAGGAGAGATTTTATAAGTCAATCTCTAATTATCTTTTTCACTTAAAAACAACGAATTATATCGATTAGTTAGTCGTGAGTTACAAAAATGCAAGAAAATTTGTCCAAAAAGTCTTAAACTTACTTGCACGGCGGCCAATTCAATCCTAAAATTTTCAATTGTACTAATTCATTCATGAACCTTCAGAGAATTTTCCAATTTAGTAATAAACATTCTCATTATACCAATTTAATCTAAAAAAGTACACTAGAAGAGCTAAAAGTTACGTACGATACCCACTTTTGTGGTCGACTCACTTAAGTATCAAATTGGAGAAAAAAACGATCATTTTTAAGTATCTTGGGTGAGAATTTCTGGTCAAAATAAGTACATGTCTTTTATAATTAAAATTTAAACTATGTTGGCTTTTACGTCATTTTTTTTTAAAAAAGTCGTCATTTCCATGTGTACATTTTTCCCTCTTCTCCCTTCACGTCATTTTTCCTTTTCTATTTTTTTCTTCTCTTTACTCCCTTCTATGCCCTCCTAGCTCCACACTGTTCACGTGACGGACTACTCTCACCGGCGCCCCCATCAACATCCGGACCTACGCTGCGCCACAACCCCTGAAAATCCCTCCGCGAATTTGGTTGAATATCTCTTTCTATGTTGATATTTTCATCTTGTGTATATTACTTAGTGTAATGGATTGTTGTATTATGTTGAAAGCATTATTGTTTTATTAGATATCAATTATCACATTTGCTTTCGTTATTGTGCAGTTCTGTGGGTAATTAGCTGTGGGTAATTTTAGAAGTTTTTGTAGCTTCATAGAATTGATTTTGCATATGACAATCATATTAATGATAGTTTTAAGTTAGGATTTTTGGAGGATGATTGGAAACATAGTGACATTTTGATTCTGAAACCTTACTTGAAATTATTCATTGAAATGATGAATACGTCCTTGTCACCATGAGGGTGTCGATCAATATGTGGGAATGCAAAGGATCAAGTCCTTATTGCAAGAGATCAAAAGTTAACCAACACAAGAGGGAAACGTCCTCAAACAAAACAAATGTCAAGAGTGAGGTGTTACAATTGTGACAAGAAGGGTCACTATGCTGTGAATCGTTGTGAGCCGAAAAGTAAACACCTCTTGTACATTTGAGAACTTTGCTTATGTGTCAAGTTTCGCATTAGTGGCTGAATCCAATCCTTAGTGGACTATAGATTTAGGATCGACGGACTTCCATGTAGCGAAGGATAGAGAATCCTTCGGAATTCCGACGATACCAACTGGAACTAAGTGGATCTATGTGGAAACAACTCCATAGCTGAAGTTAAGAGATTGGCAAACATGTGTGGTGGGCGCACTTTGTTCCTACATGAGGGCTCTAGCAACCCAAGATCAAGATCCGGTTGTGCGAAGACGAGGTTAGGATGTGACTTAATGATGTTGAACCCGGTGTGTCGAGTGACTTAGTCTTCTTCTTCGGCTCTCTCTGCATCGATCAACTCACCGCTACAGGCCACTACTGACCATCGCCGAATCCGTTTTTCGGGGACCTACGCTGCGCCACAACCCCTGAAAATCCCTCCGCGAATTTGGCTCCTTGTCACCATGAGGGTGTCGAAGGGCTCAAGCAACCCAAGATCTCCGGTTGTGCGAAGACGAGGTTAGGATGTGACTTAATGATGTTGAACCCGGTGTGTCGAGTGACTTAGTCTTCTTCTTCGGCTCTCTCTGCATCGATCAACTCACCGCTACAGCCACTACTGACCATCGCCTTTTGTCATCCCGGAGCAACAAAGGAGCGACTCTATTCTAACCGTTTCTCTTCAATGTCAACTTAAGAGATTTTATTTGAAATCTATAATGAGAAAATTTCAGAGATTTGAGGGGGCAAAATCGTGAAAGAGAACATGGCCAGCCAAGCGGAGAAATCAATGAGATATTTTCACTCGAAAATATGGCAGGCAAGAGGCAAGATTGGCGGGAGATTTAGCAAAGGGTTAAAAAGAGAGAAATTGAGGGAAGGAATCAAGAAGTTAATGTTCATGGAATGAGCTGGCCCTGAAATCGTGGAGGTGATGAGTGAGCTTGAGAAAGGAATCGATGGAATTTGCAGCAATATGAAAGGATATTCATTCACTCGGCCAAATTTGGGCGTTCACATGCAGAAATACAACCGAGAGAAGTTGAATGAAGCAAATGGAGATTTGATGGCAAATGACGACAAAAGGATGGCCAAAATCCTAGGATTTGAGTGCACGAATGAAGGAAGTTTTGGCCCAATGAAATGAGAGGAATTTTCACATCTTAAGGGTGACTTTTGGCTGGAGTAGAGGCCAATACGAGGAACCCAAATAGAAAGAGGACGAGATGTGAAAGGACTTTTATCTTTTTGCCGGGCAGTTCACAATTAGCATCCCCACACATAAATGCATTGCAAGTTTCTCAAGAAAAGCTCCTTCCCGGCATGATCTCACAAGGTATGTCTCCGCCGGCTTTTTTCCCTCCAAACTCCATGACCATCCACCATCTCCGACAGCAATGACTTAGGTTATGGCAGCCGCGACGAAGACAGAAGCAACTTGAGACACGGTCACAATCACTCCTGGAAAACCACTCCAAGGACTGAGGATGCCATTGCAACTGCCATTCCTATTGGTAGTTTGCCTGTAAAACAAATTAAGATGTGCCATATCCTATGTCAAAAAGATGTGAGTGTGCACGAGAAGGAAATTTGGTACTAATCAATAATGATTATTTTTAGTTATTAAAATTCGCATTTATAATGATAAAAAATTAACCATAGTGTCCTATTGAAATAGTGCAACTGTTCACAAAGGAATTATGATTTATTTCTTATAGTGATTATCTCAAAGTTTATCAATTCAAACATAACTTTTTAATCCTTAGAAAGTTGTATCTATTCGGATATAACTTCTTCTTCTTTTTGCTATTAATTAGTGAACGTGTTTGTTCAGTTATAATCTTCTTCTTCCATTTTAATTCTTTCGAAAGAAAATATAGCCATTATTTTCAATTATTTCTCTTGAGAGATTTTGGAAAAATACTAGAATTGTTATTTAGTATTTTCAATCGAGATTTTGTTGTATCTTGAAAGAAATTTGTCGGTGACCATTAGTAATGTTGTAGGGCAAATAATTCCTTAAAGAAAATGATATGCACCTTGAAATCTGATTTCATTGTTATTCTCGGTTGTTTGTCCTAACATTTTTAAGGAATTATTTGTGCAACAATGGAGTCAGGGTCTTCTTCACAATGCCTTCCTCTTTCATCTTTGACATCAATTACAAAGGCTTCCCTTCCATGACCATGGGTGCCAACATGCCCACATGCTAAAAATAACACTTATTAAGAAATCAAGGAGTTCCAAGAGAACACATCCTTTTCCAACATTCAATCAAAGAGTTGCCTAGCCGAGATCATGGCATCCCATGTGACAGCACGAGATGCTGTTGTCCGCCAACCAGAAAATCATAAAGCCTTTAATATTCTCTCTCTCTCTCTCTCTCTCTCTCTCTCTCTCCATTCTTCATCAAGAAGATTATTTCATCAATTTTGTAATTTTATTTAATGTTGCAATGCTGCTCTAGAGGTGGAACAAATGAAATGCCGAGATTGTATATCATTATAGGGGAGACCAGAGAAAGAGAGAAAAATAGACACTTCACCACAAGTTCTTTTGTCAGCACGAAGTTTATTAGGACGTTCATGACAAAATTTCTATTTTTCTATATTTTTATTTTTATGTTCCCTAAAACAGGTTTAGACAAAAATCCATTTAGTAACGCAATTTTATTTTTTTTATTTCTAGAATAAATTTCTATTTCAAATATATATTTGGAGCAAAAATCAAAAGCCAATTTTTTTTTCTTTTCTATTTCTGAAACAAAAGTGAGAAATGAGAACTCTTCTCATCATTCACTCTCGTCACCATCCACCGCCCACCCATAGCCCATGAGATGCTGGTCGCCCGCCATCGAACGCCCGCTACCAATCGCTAGGTGGTAGCCGCCACTCCCTTAGAAATAGAAATTATATTATGTTATCAAATGAATTTATTTTCCAAAAATAGAAATGTTGAGTTGTTATCAAATGCGTTTTTTTGTTTAGAAACTCGTGCAGAAAACTAAAATTGAGAAATCAATTTATGACTAGAAATTTTATCATGCGTGCTCTTGGTGACCAATGGTCACTAATGAGATTGTGGCCAACGGACTTGCTTATTGGTAAAAATTTCATAATATTTTGCATATTTTTCCACGTGATCAGACCGGTCTGGTCATTACTTGGATTGATTCAGCTAGACCCATACAATTCCCGGGACCACGAGCCTTTCCTTTCGCCAATGCCCAGTTGACGCTCTGTGAGTAAGTAGGAAGAACACGAGAAAAAGAAAAAGAACGGGAAAGTACTTAGTGGTTGCATGGTACCACATTATAGGCTCACGTGGTATGTATTTTATATCAAAATCTAATCACAATTTGACACGTGCCTATGACATGACATTAAAAACATGAGCCTTTTATTCTCTCTTCTATCTCCGCTATCGTAGCACCTCCTCCATACGTAGTCACTCGCGGAATTACAGGTGCTACATCGGCCACTGCTTCACGTCCCTGGCTGTGCCATCCCTCTGTCATCGTGGCAGCTCCAGTCGTTGCCCATCCATGGCCAGGTTATCCACTTCGTCATCGCTCGCGCCCGGGCTCGTCCACTGCTAGTTTTGGAGTTATGGTCCGTGGAGGAGCCACCTTATTAGTTGTTGTGGCGGCTTGCAGTCATTGACCCTTTATGCCGGAGCGACCCATTTGTCAATGCCCGCGGTCGAGCTCATTCGTCGCTAGATCTAGAAGTGGTAGTAGATGCCAAGTCTTTTCAGAACAAATCTCATCTCAGTCATCCATATCGAGCAATACATGTCCCTTTCTTCCTTATATACCTCATGGGTAGCAGAGTTGTTAGGAACAAAATGGGATGTTTGTTTAGGTATTGCTCTGGAAACCATCGGACCATGCAGAGAGAGAGAGAGAGAGAGAGAGAGAGAGAGAGAGGGTATTAGCGTGTCTGAACAAGAAAAAAAATGAGACTGCATGGTCTCTTGTGGTAATATAGGATCAGTATTATATACTGAATCTACTCTTCTCAGCATTGTATTTAACAGGATTCTTGAGTAATTTCGGCCAACTCTAAGCTACCATATGTGACCCATTCGCAATTAATTACTAGAGAATTATGTGTTTAAACATTTGAAACTTCTATCTTCTGAAAATTGACTCGGAATACTGTTCTAACTTACTTCAAAATTTTCCTACCAAACCTTCATGGCTGTGCAAATCAATTAACTCATATTAGAGGACAGATTAAATGATACTATCAATTAGTAATTTACTTTGAACTCGGTCATATCTACTCCGAGTCGGATTATAGTGGATGAGTCATCGTTTCATGATGTCAAGAAATGCATTGGATACTTTTCTTCCTCATCCACCGCCAACCAAAAGATTCTTTCACCAACTAAAAGATGTAGACATTTGCCAATATACAATATATTAGAGTTTCAGAATTTAGATGCTTGTGTATGGCTAGGTCCTTTAACACGTTATTCTCGTGTGCTAAATAATTAATATCACAACTTTGAAACATCATGAATTTTCAGCAAGACCTGTTTTCAAGCAGGAAACACATTTTTTTTCTTCCAATTTTTAGTCGTAGTGATAAAATGAATAAATTATTTTTAGCCTTACTTTTTGGGCCACCAATCAAAACCTTTTTCAATTTATTATTCCGACCCACTTATTTTATTTTCGCCCGAAAATCTTCCATAAACATGGCGGGTCAGTACAAATTATTGGTTTTAAGTGGAGCCCATCAGACCAAAAAAAAAAAAAAAGTGGAGCCCACTGTTGGCGACGCATCCAATCTTAATTTTCTTTTTACTCAACCCAACTGCATCCTGAAATTCTTTTCCATGAGAAATAATTTGTCAATAGGTAGACATGACTCGTCTAGTGTAATAAATAAGTACCATATTCAATGAGGTCAAACGAAGATTGTTTGCAAGTTACGTATTATATTTGCAAGAGGTTAAAAAAATCAAGCCCCCTCTCCATATGCGCAAGATCCGAATTTGCTCCAACAATGTGAGTCATCTCACAAGACATGGACCCACAAAAATAAATAAGTACAATAGATAAAAGTTGGCGCTTCCACGTGGTGCTCTCTATTTTTTTCACATATTCATGTCATACATTGGATTTGGGGTCTTACCGGACTTAGGAAAAATGTTGTAATATTTATATTTAAATCATAGCATCACTCGATCTAAAGAGTCTCATGCACCACTTTTAGTAATGGAGCCTTTCATAATGCATGTAGACAGAGTACTTTGTATGCGTTTCTAGAGATTAGTCCAACTAAAAGTTTCTATAGTGTAATTGAAAATGTTTTTTTTTAAATACCCATTTGTCCTATTCTATGTGTCAGAGTCTCCACTTAATTAAACTCTTGGTTTAGTCAACCATCGGCTGTGGCCACTTGTTTTTGAGTTCCTACTACTTTATATTATTTTGGTAGAAGATAATTTTCTTTTTTTTTTGTTTACACACAATTCCAACGCATAATTTATACACCGTCGTTCACTTTATGCGTGTTTCCGGTTTCCACAAGCAAACCCCCCAAGTTATTTGTGCCTTATCCATTTATTAATTGGTAGTGATCAAATATCAAAGTATTTCATATCCCGAGTAAACGATCCAAGGAATGGCTCTATGGGAGCTTTATGCATGAAGGATTTTCTATTACTTGGCCTCCTATCTCTAAAGGATTCCATTCACAAATTACATTAGAAAAATCGCGATCAATAAAGTTTAAGAGAGTCAAAACAAAGATGCCATCTCGTTTAGAAAAAATCATCTTGCTCCCAGCCAACAATCTCCCAGCTCTCTTGATGTTTCCTCAGTAACTTTGAAAGGGTTGCTACAAAGTAACTTTTCACTACTCTTACTTTCTTCATACGGGAAAAGCAACAAATTTTATATGTCCACCATCTTTCATCCGTTCTCAATAGTCAATACTCACATGCCAGTAGTGATTTTGACGCATGTTAAAAAAACTTTCAATTCGCTTCGTCGACACGCTGCATGTCCACCAAAAGGAAATCCCACGCCGCACCTCCCACTTCACCGTCGCAGCTCAAAGCCAAACGTGACGACAAATGAGTCGCGAAGCGAAGAGGACGACGGTTTTGGAAGTAGGCGACGATGGCGTCGCTCTCATCACCATCGTCAACCCTCCTGTCAATGCCCTCACCGCCGACAGTACGTCCTCTGTTTCCTTTCCGACATCCTTCGATTTCTCGAAAGTTGCTGCCTTGACTGGTCTTGCCGTCCTCGCCGACAGTTTCTTCATGTTTTTCAGTTGCTTGTTGTGGATAGAGTAATTTCGAGGTGATCATGATCAACTGACCTTTTGCTTTCATCAACTAGTTTGAGCTTTTTGAGTTTTAGCTGAGGATGGAATGCGTCTCTTGGCCTCACTTTGCTTGCAGTCAAAAGCTTTCGTTTCAGTCATTGGATGATGAACTGAAGCGCTTGGGTCGCTTTTATTCCCTGTATGTATCATATGGAAATATTTCAGATCGTGTCCGGTTGGAGTAAGCATATCCCAATATTTGTTGTGTGAAGAGTTGACTGAAAGTCCCAAACCGTCGGTTCGGAGCCTGATTAAGTCCCGAATCGTTCGATTGACGCGATGAAGTCACGAAATTTTTACCAAAAATGGCAAATGAAATCTGTCCATTGCAAATCGTGCACTGGGCAGGAGAAAATTTCCTGTGTCGTGGAGGTTGCCAGGTGTTAGCTATTGGAGAAGTGATGACTGGAATGGTGTGATTGTAACGTATTCAGAAAAAAGATTTGGGACTTGATTGTGACAATTGAATGGTTCGGACTTGATTGCACTGCGTGTGCAAGCTTCAGAAATTCTAGTGTACTTTATCCTGTTTGTTACGTGGTTTGATCAAGTATGGTAGACTTGAGTTAAAATTTCTGCAGAAGAGAGATAACGATAAAACTCATGCACTTGCATCAACTCAATTCACTCCGTCTCTAACAACTTGCTGATATTGAACATTAGCGTACAGGAAGAGTGATGGGGAATAAGTTGTACCTGTTGAGTAGAATGTGGCATAACATCTGACCTTCATGTACTTTCGCTAAAATCTGTGTATGGAGCTTCCTGTTGGCACATTTCAAGTCAGTCTTTAGGATATGTGTTTTTACCAAAGTTCATATTAACATTTAGATCTCTACAATGCCTGGAAAAGTCTAATTGATCTCTTCGTTTGACTTTCCAGTATTCCACAGCTTAAGTGAGAGTTACGAGCAGGCTTTGGGGAGAGAAGATGTGAAAGCAATTGTAGTAACAGGTATTCTTCAGGCTTCTTTTTTCCTCTTGTACATCTTGCATCCAGAAGGATTATAATGCTGGGACATTTCTTTTCTGAAACAGGTGCAAAAGGCATTTTCTGTGGGGGCTTTGACATTGGCGGTTTTGGTGGACAAAAACGCCAGGAAGGTATTTTAGCTGCATGTTTGTTTCATACTCTATTACTTGACTCTCGACATTTTAACATTATCATGTCCTTTTCTTTGTCTGAATTCTGGCAGAACAAACCAAGCCTGGTTATACATCAGTTGATTTCTTCACTGATGGACTTGAAGGTATGTGCTTGACTTTTATTGCTTTCTACTTCAGTTCTTGCTTATTCAATCGTGTGCTTTCTTTTTAGGGGCTAAGAAGCCTTCCGTTGCTGCTATTGACGGCGTCGCTTTGGGTGGAGGATTAGAACTTGCTATGGTGCTAGTACATTTTTGTTTATAGATCATTTTTGTTTTGTGGGTAGAGAACATTATTTTTCAGTTGTCAATTTTTAGTTTTTCTCAATCAGGTATGCCATGCAAGAATATCGACTCCTACCGCGCGATTAGGCCTCCCTGAACTTCAGTTGGGCGTCATTCCTGGACTTGGAGGTATTGCCATAATTCAAGTTGAGCATTCTAGATATGTGTTTGACTGGGTATGCTGTACATCATCTGTAAGGTGAATGTCAATGCAATACTTCATGACCTGAATCAGCTTCCCTTCACTAATTTTAACAGAATAAACATCATATCTTCTAAGCATGTTCAGTTATTTTTTTAATTATTTAAGTTCATGCAATTCTCGAATGCGAACTGAGATCATATGCATATGATGTTTTTATTGCTCATGGTAATTATCTGACTCCACATTGGTTTTTGATACTTGTAAACAATGAATAATAGATGAAATTGCAGCGAAATCATTTTACAAAATGCTGCAGATTGCTTTTTTTTTTTTTTTTTTTTTCCTTTTAACTGCCATGTTGCCCCAAGGAATATAAGGTCCTCATTCTAGTGACTCGTGCATATGAAGGTAGCTGGAAACTTAGAAATAGCCAACATGTCAAGGTGCAAATAACTAGTTTTCTAAGCCTATAGTGCCAAATTCTGAGTTTTCCATATCCATCACACTTGAGTTATATATGATTTCTTTGGCATTTTCCCCTTTGGGACCTCAGTAAATTCAATGGAATTTTAGCCATAGAGCAAGGGACCTAAACAGTAACAGAAGAAGCATTGGGCAATGGAAGTTTTTATCCAGAACCTGGACTTGGGATAGATGTGTATAGGATAATACAAAGTCCATCTGTATGATTTTGTTTCTTTGAATTTAAACCAAGCTACTTCTTGATCTATCTTGTATGTTGGCAATCCAGTGCCACATCATGCGCGGATCTTGACAGAGAGCTCGGCACATTAATGTAGCGTGCTTGTTATCAGTCTGATCTAGTGCTTTTAGTTATTAAGGTGTGGCATTAGGCTATTTGAGGATGATAGAGACCGAGATTCTAACTGCTTAGCATATGTCTCTCAATAAAGGCTAGGATCTGTTCTTTGCACTGTTGAATCTCTATTTTGTGGGCAGAAGTTGCACTTATTATTTTCTTTGTCGAGATACCATGATCTCACATTACACAAATCACTCAAAAAGATAAATACAGATAGATATGCATTTAATGACCCATGCATTGAACTTTCATTCCTTTGCAATCGATGCCCTTTGACTGGAACCCAGCCTCTTTTCCAGTAAAATAATGACATTTCTGAAAACAGGCAAATTTTCTGGACACAACGCCATGTGGCCACTACACCAAGCTTGTCATGGAAAAATTGACTGGATATCAGTCAAAGTGCGTCAATTGAAAAAGTACAAAGAAATAAAAGTTTGTGCATCGAGTAGTGACTTAAATGCAAAATCTACTAAACTTTAGTGACCACCAATGAAACTATAGCAGGACAATAAAGACGGGTATGTTTTATTTCAGTTTTTTGCATCTCTTTACTTTTGTATATAGTCTTGCATATTTAAATGGTCCATTAGCAAGTGAATGTTAGAATTGACGATCTATGTTCTCTCGGTTATAATCCATGATTAAAATGCTAAATTCTGGACTGGGACATTTTTTTTGTTACAAAGTGAAATTTGAAGGTGCGTGAAGAACAAGGGTTACTGCATTTCCTGAGTGATGGTATTATAATGACCACTTTAGTACGGCATACAGTTCTTATGACGGCTTAACCTAAAGCTTGATCTTATTACATGCACTAGCATACACTTATTGTGATTTTCCATTTTTATCTATTTATATATTATTAAGGTTATGCGCCTGAACTGCATCAGGAACACAGCGGCTTCCACGCCTTGTTGGTCTCTCCAAGTCACTTGAGATGATGCTGGTACCCTTTGGCCTTATGGGTTTTTTATTATTTTGCTTCTCTACTTGTTCTGAATATGTTGAGTAACTTGCTCTAGCTTCCCCAATGATTTACCACATAGACCTCAAAGGCAGTGGAAGGGACAGAAGCATGCAGTTTGGGCCTTGTAGATGCTGTTGTATCACCAAATGAACTGCTACCAACTGCCCGTAAATGGGCTCTGGATATCTCACAGTGCAGGAGACCATGGATTGCTTCTCTTTACAGGACTGACAGGCTAGGATCCCTTAAGGACACAAGACAAATACTTAAGTTTGCAAGATCACAAGTCAAAAAACAGGCTCTTAATGTCAAGCATCCTCTGATCTGCATTGACGTTGTTGAAGAGGGTATAATCTCTGGTCCACAGGCTGGACTTTGGAAGGTACTGCCTAATCTAGCTTTTGTAGCCTTCTTATTGGAGCAAATTGTGAAATATTGTGAACCAGATCCTATATTTGCAGGAGACTCAAGAGTCTCAACAGCTTCAAAAATCTTACACCACCAAGTGCTTGGTCCACGTCTTCTTTGCTCAACGTGGAGCTTTGAAGGTTTGAACATAACTACTGTTTGTAAGACTGTTGATTAGGTGTAGAATAAAAGGAGGATACAACAAAGCTTTTGGTTTTGAATTTGGAATTTTACATGCTTTGGGCAATCGCAAGGGTTCATATGAATGCTATATTTTTTCCCAAAACATTCTGGGGCAATCTTCATGAAATTCTATCCATATCCTTTAGAATGGCTAGTATGAATTTCAAATTGGCTTTTGGTTACTTGAAGTGATTTAATCAAAGATTGTTTTATGATTTGTCACCCAGTAGTGTGGATTACCTTCATGCAAAAGATGTCTGATTTTTTAATTCATGTGAAGGTACAATGGTTAGACTTGGCAACTGAGTGGATTGGGTTCTGGGTCAATATGGGTATGACTTATAAAGTGGGCCCATTAATGGGTCGAGATTTGATCAGCCCATACTGGGTTGATCCCTATTATTTGATCTTCCTTAAAAGACATGCTTTTATTATGCGAAAACTTTAGATGATAAATATCTTTGCCAAACTAATAGATAGAAAATTCATGTGTTGATTGCAGATCTACAATTGCTTCTAAATAACCACACAAATTAGTTAGCTGCACACATCATAATATTTGAGAAATTTGATTTCACAATTCCTACAATCAAATAAGTATAGCACTATTAAACAAAAGAATATCTTAAAACTATAATAAAGCTGATCCTGTTAAAGTGTATATCATCAAAAGCATTTGTAGCAAATACTATATTTTTTAACCACAAAATTTAAAACACAATAGAGCACTTATGAACCATCCAACTTAGCTTCTAATGGAAAAAGTGACACCTCTTGAAAGTTACAAGAATCGCATATTTTGTTATGATATTACGCATATATTCCCTTACGAGACTGAATATTTCATAATTATGACTACTCCAGTAACTATGATTTAAGCTAAAAAGATTTTTCGCACATCAAGTCAAATTGGGTTAAATTAGGTCAATCTAACCTAACTTGTAAATTGTTTGAGCAATGCTAGAGGTATTAAGATTTGTATTGTAAATTAGTTTGTTAAGTAATGTGAAAATCTGCAAATAGTTATTTGAGCTAGTATACCCATTCAAATGTCCAATTGAAAAGTTATCACATGACTTAGCCAAGCAAATTTACTATGATTTTTACTATATCTAGCATTATTCAAATTATTTTGATTCATCCATCCAATAAATGAAATATATAGATTATATATTTCCTCAGATAATATTCAAATGTTAAGCTAACAAGACCAGATTTTGTATCATTCTGACTCTTCAAAAGTTTCAACCATGATCAAGCACAAAAGAAAAAAATGTCTCTTCACACGTTGGGTCATATCGGGTTGAACCAGTTTGCCCCAAACCAACCCGGAAATGTCCTGGTCAGGTTTGACTTGGTTTTTTGCAGATTGTCGAAAAGTCCACCCTTACCCTATTTTTCAGGGCAGGTTATCGGTTTGATTTCAGTTTTTTTAGATCTAATAACGATTGCACCATATTCTTTTCTCAATGTAGTACATTTCTCTCTCCATTTTTAATAACATGTTACTTTTTCAGATGTGGCTTCTACAATTCTTTTGACCATTAAACTTTATTGGTGGAAAAAGATTGTAATTAGCTTCATCAAACCCGTCTTTGTTCATAGAAGCTCAAGGAGTTATTGCTTTCTCTAAACATAGAAGGAACTTGATTAGATGGCCCTTTATAATGGTATATGGCCCTGGCTGGATTGTAGTGGATGAAAGCTTTTGAAAGTCAATGTTACTCATCTTGACTTACTGATTTTTTTAGAAACTCGGGTATATTGATCCTTCACAACTGTGAAATAGGTCCCTGGTATCACAGACAGAGGTTTGATGCCTAGGCCACTCAACAAGATTGCTGTTCTTGGTGGAGGACTAATGGGATCTGGAATAGCAACAGCATTGATACTTAGTAATTATTCTGTGATCCTCAAAGAAGTAAACGAGAAGTATTTACATGCTGGTATAGGACGAGTCAGAGGTAACAATAGTATTATTTTGGTGCATCTTAGTATTCACATTCAAGCACCTTTGTGTTGCTGTTAGCTTTTACTTTTTTAGGCCTGCCTTTTGTTAACTTTTATGTCCTTTCAGCAAATCTGGAAAGCCATGTTAAGAAAGGTAAAATGACCGAGGAGAAGCTTGAAAGAACAATGTCCCTTCTGAGGGGTGTGCTTGACTATGAAAGCTTCAGAACTGTGGACCTGGTTATTGAGGTAGTTAGAAGATCTTCTCCAATAGTTTTCATCTTATGTAGGACTATGGGAAGATCCTTAGGTACTTGTACCTGATGCTTTAAACAGGCTGTTATCGAGGATGTTTCCTTGAAGCAACAAATTTTTGCTGAGCTCGAAAAATATTGCTCTCCATATTGTATACTCGCTAGCAACACCTCCACTATTGATTTGACCATCATCGGTGAGAGAACCAATTCTCTAGATCGGATTGCTGGGGCCCATTTTTTCAGGTGATCTATAGTGTGAGATTTTTATTTTTGTTTTCTTTTTCCTGCCTTCCATTTGCTAAAATACTGGGAGCTACTTCCAATGCAGTCCTGCACATGTCATGCCTCTTTTGGAAATTGTTCGTACTCGGCATACATCTCCCCAGGTTGTTGTTGACTTGCTTAATATTGGGAAAAAGATTAAGAAAATCCCAGTGGTGGTTGGGAATTGTACAGGCTTTGCTGTGAACAGGATGTTCTTCCCATACACACAAGCTGCTCTTTTGCTTGTTGAGCGTGGCACCAATCCCTATAGGATCGATGACGCGATTACCAAATTTGGGATGCCAATGGGTCCTTTCAGGTCTTAAAGCATTCTAGAATTTGAATTATTTTCGTTTTGCTCTCCAAAATGGTCTAATGTTGACTGAGTTTTACTGTATGCTGGCAGATTAGCTGACCTTGTTGGTTTTGGGGTTGCAATTGCTACTGGCATGCAATTCCTGGAGAAATTCCCTGAAAGAACGTATAAATCAATGCTTATCCCCATCTTGCAGGAGGATAAGAGAGCTGGTAAAACTGTTACTGATGCATCATGACCTGAATCTCAATCTTTTTAGGAAGTCTCACCCAAAAAGCCTAAAAACATTAGGTGGAGGGAGACTTCATGCATATAAGCCCTATCAAACACTGTAGATGAGTGATGTGAGATATACTTTTAGCACCCTGTGTAAACCGGACAAAGGACGACACTGCCAATTATCAAACCAAAGATAAGACAAATAAGAACCACACACGAAATGAAATATTTAATGGGGCATAAAAAATTGGGAGTTGGCTTTTTTCAGCCCTTTGGTTTTCTTTTCTACTCTTGATTCTTCTTGCTCTTGTTGCAGGAGAATCTACCAACGAAGGTTTTTATCAGTATGACCAAAGGCGCAAAGCTACCGCTGATCCTGATCTAGAAAAATATATTGAGAAGGCCAGAAGTATTTCTGGTGTTACTGTGGACTCTAAGGCCTGTCTCTGTCTCTGTCTCTGTCTCTCTCTCTCTCTCTCTCTCTCTCTCTCTCTCTCTCTCTCTCTCTCTCCAATTGATTGACCACATTTGCTTGTACCCTACAACTTGGAAGGGGATGACCATTAACCCATATCCAGGAAAAAAGAAAAGAAAAGAAAAGAAAATCGATGCCTGTCATGTTGGTTGAGTTTGGATAGCTTCTTTCTGAAGTTTAAATCATATTGAATCGCGCAAAACTGATTGGTCATCCTTGCTTGTGCTCTAAAATCTTCGCGTGGATAACCATTAATCCGTACCCACAGGGAAAAACAGAAGAGTAAAGAAAATCAACACCATTTCAAGCTAGTCGAGTTATGATATCTTCTTTGGGAAGTTTATTCTGTATTTCTGTGAAAAGCTCAGAAGTAGTTGGCAACTTTTTGAAGTTGCAGTCTTATCCTATTGATGACTATCATTCTTCTTCCCTAATATTGCGTTTGTAATAAACAGCTAGTCAACATAGCAGAAGACGACATCGTAGAGATGATATTCTTCCCTGTGGTAAATGAGGCCTGTCGAATCCTTGCCGAAGGAATCGCTGTCAAGGCGGCGGACCTTGACATAGCTGCTGTTATGGGCATGGGCTTTCCACCTTATCGGTGTGTAATTTTAAGTGCTCACAAGTCCTGCTTTATTCTATTCATGTAAAATCTAAAGATGTGCCGTGCAGGGGAGGCATTGTCTTTTGGGCCGATTCATTGGGTTCCAAGCACATTTGTTCAAGATTGGATGAATGGTCAAAGATGTATGGAGATTTCTTTAAGCCTTGCCCTTATTTGGCTGAAAGAGCGGCCAAAGGGATTCCTCTGGTGAGAAATTCTGAACTACACGCCTTTGATTATGTTTGCTAAGCTCAGATCAATTTTAGTTCAATTTGAAGTTGCTAGAGATCCATCGAACTTAGGGCGCTCCATTGCATGGACCTAGAATTGTAGATGCATGTTTGGTCATCCTCAGAAGAGCATTATGATATATGTAGATAAGTTGCAATCATCAGTGTATAAGAACATGGTAGCTTTAATTTTCATGCACCCACATCACTTCTCAAATATCTGTATTGATTCCATTGCAGAGTTTGTCGTCAGATCAAGCCAACTCTCGATTGTGACATCAAGTTGCTCATTTCCTTATAGACATGAATAAATTCCGTCTTCCCTGCCTTGTGAGTACAAGCTAGACTACCACGAGCTCGAGTACTATTATTGATGTATTTGATGGATAATTAGTAGACAATGCTAGACATTGTATGATAAACTCCACGATTTCTATAATGTGATCTCTTTAAGTAGCATGAATTCTCTATTGAAACCTTTTTACTGTCTTTGACTTTTTGTATATTGTTTTGTCGGATGATGAGCGTCCCGATATGCACGTTCGTCAGTGGAGTAACTGAAGAGTGTAGATTCATGAGTAACTTAACCAAAAACATGGCGGAAGTTTCTGCATTTAGACATTATATTTTGTCATCATCAAATGAGTTAACTATAACATAAAAATATCAAGCTATGACTTATACAAAAAGAAAACACAGAGACATCAATTCACTGAAGTCGTACACGGCAATCATTTATTATGAAATCTATTTCAATTTGTATCCGCAAGCTCTCTCAGTAATAACATAATAATCAAATACTCATCCTCAGCAGTCAGCCCTGTTGTGTGAGTGTATTTTCACTGGAGGATATGCCATAGATTTTACAGATTTCATCGATCCTTGACATAGCTCGGAAACTGTGGAGAAATTGCAGAATTTGGGACATCGACGAATGCCAAACCCTTTGGTGCTGCGCAAATTCTCATACGCATGTTATCCCGTTCGATAAAATCATCGGGATATAATTTGTATTACTGATCTAAAGTAGAACTGAGAATAAGAAACTCTATGGTGATCGCATATGATCCACTGGTAAGTTATTGCCACTAGTGTATATTGCTGGGATGGACAAACTAACACAGAGATTTATGGCATCATTCAAGTAAATACAGACTGAGATCGTTGAACAATGATGTCTCAATGAAACATATAATCGAGTTTTTCCTCTTCCACAATAGAAGGAGGATCCATGTCTGGGATCAACCGCATCACGTTTCTTACCAAATAATTTTACTTCTTTGTAGTCGATACCAAACCCTTTTTTTTGGGGGGTCAAAAGTCGATACCAAGCTTACTGCGATCAATATGTCTGGAGATTTACGTTGTGAAGCTAGACAAATATCATGAGTAATTGTTGAAATGTCTCTCAAGATGAAAGAGAAAAACAAACTTAAATGACTTCTTCTCATGTATACGCCCTAACAGGATCATATGGTCCAATTAAAATCAAGTACCTCCAGTTCAAAAGTAAAGGAAGAATTTTTGGATGTCACGTTTATTTTCTGCTAAAGGCATGGCGTTTTTGTCTCACATCATAGCATAACAAGTTTTGCAAATGTCTATAGTATCTTGATATCTATATTAATAATGAATTTGGAAAGTCAATAGTAACATACTTATCAACTATATAGTGGTGAGTTTAAGATCCAAATGCATTTTGCTAGCTACTATGTTTAAAATAGCTGCCTATCAATGCTATCTATGAATTTCGATAGCCACCAGCA
This sequence comes from Eucalyptus grandis, assembly GCF_016545825.1. Taxonomy (NCBI): domain Eukaryota; kingdom Viridiplantae; phylum Streptophyta; class Magnoliopsida; order Myrtales; family Myrtaceae; genus Eucalyptus; species Eucalyptus grandis. The sequence goes on from NC_052613.1 coordinate 21,710,997, forward strand.
TAATTGATATTGAAACAAAGGTTCTAATGTATTCAACTACTAATTGGATTTTTGAAAACATAAGTCGAGAAATAATTAACACATAATCGGTCGATTATAATTACTATAATGCATTGTGAATTCAAAAGAACCCAAATTTCGTGACTGAAAACTTGGTCAAGATGCTTTTAGAGATAGAAGGTGATGAACTTTTTCAACAAATAACTGTCATAACTCTATCAGTATTTCGTCTCGCTTCAGTGGCAAGCTAACCTGAACTAATAGAAGATTTCGAAAGATAAAATGGATGAAATGTAGGGTGAATTCAATCAGAGTCTCTTTCTCTTTCTTTTTCCAAAGGATTAAAGAAAAAAGAGGAGCAGAGGGAAGGGGTACGTCTACCTATCAACTACCTAAAAACCATGAGAACTGTGATGACGTACTAAATCCCTTGTGACCTATTTGACTTCAGCCTTAGAGGCAGACAATTGAGTACTATGTCATTAAAACTCAAGTCAAGAATACACACCGGCTCTTATCGCTACTTTAATTAGAATCCCTTTCGTTCTATATTCTTGTGTTCGGTTGTTTGTTTCGTAAGGTTGCATCGTCATTTTGTTCATATGTATGACTTCACGGACACTCGAGAGGTGGTACCAAGGGATACGATGCTTGATAAAGGCTTGTCAATTTATAGCTTGAGCCTTTTGGATAAGGGATAAATTGTAGCTGGGTTGAAATTAACTATATACATCCTCTCCATCTAGTTTGTCTCTGACCCACGATTCCAAGAAGTCGAAACATTCGCCCAAATTGGTGTTTTTGGGCACTGCAATTACGATGAGCTGATAAGTTCTTCGGATGAAGGTTTTGGTCGATCAGATTATTTTCTCGTGGGGAACGAGACAAACTTTCCCAGTTACATCTCCTGTCAAGAAGAAGTTGATGAGGCATATCGAGACCAAAAGGCGATCGATGTGCAAAACCATTTTTACGTACTGGTCTTTGGAGTGCATTATGCAATGCTTTCTAACGCGTAATTACCGTTGGCTTGTTCGCTTTTCCTGTGGAGATGGACGAGGATGTCAATTCTGGACACAGCAGGATCACACAAGTTCGGCAGCGATAGGACAACCCATGAATACGCCAAGGACATATGGAACATAAAGGTATCAAAATGGGTTGGACCATTTTGAACCCGACCCAGCCCACCAATTAACAACCCTAATGGAACATTATACCACGAGCACTTGACTTGCAATGATCTTAGCTCCTGGCCACAGTGGTCGAATACTAGCGTGAATACTGATGAAGATAAAGCAGAAAATTTCAGTACAAACACTCAAAGATAGTAGCCATCGGTTTGTACCCACAGCATCGGCACCTCAATCCACTGGTAACCGCTGACATCCGCCATAGGGTAAACCACCACCTCTCCAGCCCCCGGCTGATTCTAATATGAGTGAATGTTCTACTTCTCCAATACTCTTTCTCAACATCATCACATATTATGTTGCTCTCTATTACACTTATAAATTTCTCCTTGCTTTCCGTTCATTTTAATAAATAAAAAGGGGATAATTTCAACCCTTGATTTTTGAAACGATTCTTAGATCTACCCGAAATATGTGAAATTATTTCATCTCGGTCATTATATGATGTGAAAGACAACAAGATTTCAAAGTTAAGGAGGAATGAGCTCACGTGCACCGGGGTGCATGCAAGGCTTGCTTTGACTTTTGGCCTTTTCTAAAGTGGGGCTCCGTACTTATTATTATTATTATTATTATTATTATTATTATTATTATTATTATTATTATTATTATTATTATTATTATTATTATTATTATTATTATTATTATTATTATTATTATTATTATTATTATTATTAATTTCTCAGTAAATAGAATGTGCATAGGGAATTTATGTCTTAATCAAGCCTAAATTAGTGATAACGTGAGGATATCTACTGGAAATGAGGTCATGTCGACTTGTGTGCCTCGTTATTTAGAGATATATTTCAAGTTTAAAACTGTTACAAATTGTTAAGCCAAATCAGTTTAGGGCACTCGATTGCAAATTCCCCATAAACAAGACATAAAATCTCAACCTCAGCGATCTTGAAATTTTTCACATTCAATGGAGTCACTATGGCTGCGTTTGGGAGTGGCATTTGCAAGCCACTTTGAACCCCCAAAGCTCTTTGGGCTAATTTGTGGGTGTTTAGTAAAAATTTCCAAACCCCATTTGGGGAATGCCAAGCATTCCCAAGGCTGAAAGCCCAAGGCAAGTGGGGGCTGCCTTGGGCTTTCAGCCTTCTCGGCATGCTGAGCTAAGCTTAAATAAAAAAATTTCCTTCCCAAATTGTCCCCGTTGATTTTTCGTTTTTCCCTTTTTACCCTAACTGTTCATCTTCTTCTTCTTTCTTCTTCGTGAGCGGTTGCCGACGAAGGGCATGCAATCGCCGACGACAAGCCGCGCCCACCACACCGACCCGCCACACCACGACCTCCGCCACGGCCGCGCGACCCTTCGGCGAGGGTCGCGTGACCCCACTCAAGAGGTCGCCGCGAAGGTCGCGATCGCGACCCATTTGGTCGCAGATCTGGTCGCCGGCCGCGACCTTGGGCGACCTTCGGGCGACCTTCGCGGAGGTCGCAACGCAGATCCGCATCGCCGGCCGTGCTTCGGGCGACCTCCGCGGAGGTCGCGACTTCGCGCCGCGACCGAGATGGGTCGCCGACCGCGACCTTCGCGGAGGTCACGACGCCAGATCCGTAGCGACCGAGATCTGCGTCACCAACCATGCTTCGGGCGACCTCCGCGGAGGTCGCGACCCTCACTCTGCGACCGAGATGGGTCGCCGACCGTGACCTTCGCGGAGGTCGCGACGCAGATCTAGTAGCGACCGAGATCCGCGTCGCCGGCCCATGCTTGTGCAACCTCCGCGGAGGTCGCGACCCATCCGGGTCGTAGATGTCGGTCGCGACCACGCCGGCCGCAACCTTCACGCACGACTAGATGGGTCGCCGGCGACCTCTCGCGGCGCGATGGGTCGCCGGAGGTCGCCGGAGGTCGCCGGGGGTCGCCGCCGGCCGCCGGATGCCGCCTGCCCTTGCTGGTTTTCATTTTTTTATTTTTCTTTTGATAATTTTTTTTTCACAAAAGCCCTTTGTCTTCCGAACACCATTTTGCTCAAAGATACTTCACAAAGGGCTTTTAAATTACAATTTACCAAACACAGTTTGCATTTTGAAAAACACATTTAACTCAACGGTCTTTGCATTTTCCTAAAGACTTTCCCCAAAAGTCTTCCCAAACGCACCCTATGTACAACCTTCATTAGAACCCCACCTTATATCTGTGAGATGGATTTTGATGATTGATTTCCAAAATTTGTCTTAAAACAGCTCTTTCTTCTTCTTTTTTAATCTCTTTCTGTTGTTTCATTCCCAATTCGATTATTTGTAGTTTTGTTTTAGAAAGTTTATCCTTCTTTTAAACCCAATTCTTGAAACGAGACAAAGCTTTTGACTTAAACTTTATCTAAATTCCGACCAAAAAACCTTGAACTTTATAAAAATGACTATGAATAGGATAAATTTTACAGATTTGCCGATATCATTGAGATTGGATAGCTCATTAAAAGACGTGATATCTCATGATTTAGACATCACATTTGGGCGAATTGGGATATCATCGAAAAGCTCTCTGACTTAGATTGTCCAGTAACACTATTTGATCGGGTTTTCATTTTCAATTAAGTTTGATCTTGGGACAAGTCGGTCAAATCTGAAAATTCTAAAGTTAAAATTGAGATGTCTATTGGAATTTCAATACTATCTATGGCAAGGCAATCCAATTCCACATTTTTTTTAGGATTTTTCCGTATCCACATTTAGATTCCTTTCCAAACATGAAAAAATATCAAAGGGTTCGTTAATTGAGGAATTCAATTCGCATTGAACCAAAGGAGCCATGTACAGGTACTTAACCAAATGGCCTTTACGAGCCCTCGTTGTTGCATGGCTGCCACCACATTTGGCCCGTTACTGCTATTACTATCGGCCCATTTTACTCGTCAATGGCCCTTGCTCGCATATTTAGACATCATGCCAGTGATCCTAAAATATTTTATTATAGAGGATTTTATATTTATTAAAGATCTATTGCACGAACTATATTTATCAAGATTATGAGACCAATTATGAATAGCCAACACGCAAAAAGAACAAAGCAAATTAGAAGGGAAATGAATTGGAAATTTTACTTAAGAAACCATCAGTGTATTAAATTTCAACTGTTGAATAATTTTTGCTTTAGCATTAGTACCAAATTTCTGTTTATATGCCAAATTAAAGCTCAAGGATGCCAATAAACGGAACAAATCAAAAATTCATTCTTTTTGGTAAATTAAGAAAATTGATATCATATTTTTTTTTTTTTTTTCCATTGGTAAGTGTTACGAGTACAACCCAGAAGACAAAATAAAGGAGATTAATGTTCAGATTATATTGGTAAGCTATAAAAATTAAGAAGTATTGGACAGAAGATCCATTCCAGCAGGAAAAGCATAATGAAAGGTATAGTAATACCTAATATATCCTATCGAATTAATCGAAGTTCAACGATTTTTGTGAGAATTTCAGCTAATACATATGTTTGAGTTTAAAATTGAATCAACATTAAAGTTCACAAATTAACAGCACAATTTATTCAAATATAGTTTCTATTTAGCTAAAAGAAACCGAATAACGGTATCATATGCGATAGATTCTAGGATTTCAGAAGGCCATAGGGCTAAAATGTAATTGTTTATTGGAAACTTAAGCATTATCTATATGATGTAAATCATTTTCTTTTTCATTGAGCTATTTTCCATTTGAAATATCATATCAACTCCAAAGATAATTCATCGTTAATAATATTATCTATTTACTTACATATCTTGAGTATTGGAGTTGTAATTTCCTTCGAGTAACAAAAATGTAATTATTTTTAATATGTTTTCCAAATGATGTCCTAGATTTCTTTGCGTTATCTTTTTCCAAACCATGATGAAACTTCTTCATGTGCATAGCACAGATTACCAATCGAGGACATGCGTAAGTGGATGAGGGACTTTATCTGGCAATCGAAGATCACATGGAACTCTGAGTATGTGGGGGGCAAATGGGGAACAAAAAGAGGTGAGAAGAGGGCAGAAGCCACTTTCTGCATCACCAATTGTTACGTAAATAGCTGTATAATTTGGCAAGATATCAAAGTTTAGTGGGTGTTTTTAAGCATTATAATATCTGGACATGCATCGTGATCACAAATTATATGACTTGATTAGATATCTAAAATCACGTTTGTGCATGGATAAATATACAAAAAGACTTCAGAAAACTTCTTCCACTTAGCCCACCCCCTATCAATCAAAGTAGTCCTGAAATTGCACAATCACGTGTCCAGAAATACGAGCGTGGGCGTTAACAATCGGAATTGCTCTCTCATCCCTGCGACTGTTGGACCTGAAAAAAAAAAGGAGAAAAATCCCTAAGTCCTCCACGCAAAAATCTTAGGGTCCTCATCGGCACGATTTGAGAACGGTGAGACTTGAAATGAACCACTCGATGAAGGCAAAGAAAGCAAAGACAAATCACTCACGGCCCAACAGTGAGGACCCATCTCACTTGAAGAAGTAGGTAAAATATAATTCCTCACAGCCCAAGCCTGATCCTCCAAAATCTCAGCTGGGGTTTCATCGGCACAAAATGAGTAGGAGCCACCCTTTCAGAGGACATAGACTGACGAACAGGAGACAGCCCTTTTGGAGGGCATGATTGATTATAAGAAGGAAGGGAACCCCTTGACAAGTGCTAGCGCAATCCGGCATTATGCTCAGGGATTACTCATGCGAGGCTTCATGGACGATCAATTAGCTACTAAGGTTCGGGTTTTGAAGAGGAAGTACAATAATAAGAAGGGAAAGGCTGGAGAGGACATGGTATTTTCTAATCTTCACCAGCAGAAAATTTTTGAGTTGTCCGAGAAGATCTGGGGTGATAAGAATGGCGACGAAGTTGAGAAGAAATTCGTGCTAGCAAGTTTGTCACTTCCCCTAAGTCCGAAGGCATTTATTGATGTATTGCATACGTTTAGGATTGGCAGCTGGGACGAGGGATTCTTGAAGAAGGGGTTAGAATTATTGCAGGAGTCGAAGAGGGCTGGGTTCAAAGAAAGATTGAGGAAACTGCACTTTGCTGAGATGCAAATGGTGGGGAGAAAGGCGCATTAATTGCATATATGATCAATCTCATTTTGGAGGATTATTCTCCGAAGTAAGTTGTGGTTATGGGCACTGGATTGATTTTTTGAATTTTTTATGATTAGGATAGTGTTCTAACAATGCATCTCGGTTCAAGGACAAAATTGTTCGATGACTAACAATCATTTTGTGCATTGTTTGTTTGGAGCCTGATCTCCCATACAGTTGTGTTGTACATTTGTATTAATCAGCAAGATGCCGTTAGGATGCTGTTGGAAGTGTCTGAAGTCTGCTTGAATGAAATGGGAGATAATTTGCTTTGATTTTTTTTTTTTATTTTTTATTTTTGTAAGTAGCCACTGCCAACAGCGAAGGACGGTGGTGAATGGACTCATTAATTAACACATTCATCTTCTTCTCTTTCTCCAAGATGCCAACAAAGGCAGAGGGAGGGAGGGAGGATACTAATGCGAGGAAAGCCAGAAGAACTCTTGTGACTAAAGCAGCTCACTTTACTCAACAACCGGATCTCATCACTCACAAAGATTACGACATTTCAAAGCACAAGAATTGAATTTCATCTATCAAAACGCTACCCTATAATTGTGGGAGTATTTTGAATAAAAAAAAAAAAAGGAAAGAGGGAGAGAAAGGGGGACAAGATGAAGAGGTGGGAGAACGAAAGAGAAAAAGTAATTAGAGAGAGAAGGGGAGGGCAGAGAGAGAGCTACTTTCTCAAAGAAAGCAAGCACAATTGCAGATAGAAAATGCCCCGCAATTGTTATTTTCTTCGATGGTGCTTTTATAGATAGGAAGAATGAGAAAAATCCCTCTTTGCCAAGTTTTATAAAGAGCGTAATCAACTACTGATTTAGGAATTTTTGATGAAATCATAATCAATTGCATGATAGAGCACCTTAGTACCTTCAATTTTTTCTTGGCCAAGCTTTATAAAGATGACTATCAATATTGATCGTTGATAATAACATGTTGATTGAGTTGCATGTTCAGATAGAAAACCTTTGAAATTAAGAGAGAGAGAGAGAGAGAGAGCTACTTTCTTGAATAAAGCAAGCACAATTGCAGATAGAAAATGCTCGCAATTATTATTTTCTTCAATGGTCCTTTTACAGATAGGAAGAATGAGAAATATCCCTCTTTGCCAAGTTTCATAAAGAGTGTAATTAACTATCAATTTAGGAGTTTTTGATGAAATCATAGTCAATTGCATGATAGAGCACCTTAGGACCTTCAATTTTTTCTTGGCCAAGTTTTATAAAGATGACTATCGGTATTAATCGCTGATAATAGCACGTTGATTGAGTTAGATTTTGCATGTTCAAATAGAAAACCTTTGAAATTAATCTTAGCATATGTTTAATTGTAATTCGGTATGTTCAATTCTTCTATAATTCAATTTCAGCGGGACTTCTTAGCATGAATTTTGATGTTCATTTGATGCTAATTAGCCCTGGGATTGATGTTTGTTAGAAAATTTATAATTAGGAGTGAAGGGATTGAGTTTTCATGTTGATTTCTTAAGAGTTTTTGTCAACTTGTTATAAGATTTAATGATTTTTATATGTTCAATTTTTGAATGATAGTTTGAAAATTCATAGAAAGAGTTTTAAGATGCTCTAATTCTGGAAAATGCTTAGAATATAAGTTGAAAATTCTTGAGTGAGTTTGAAAATACAAAAGAATTACTAATAGAATTGGAGTCTGACCTAACCTTTGTATGTACATTGATTTTTTTGGAAAAATCTAAAACAAATTGGCCAAACATGTCTGCATAAGATATGTAGTTAAGATCATAATCTTTCTAGTAGTTTAAAGACAATCAAAATCCGAATTCATTCGGACTGTCAAAGCTTTCATCAAAATTTTCGATGTTTGGTCCGTAAAAATTTCTCCCTCGTCTATTTGATGTTTTTTGCAATTCTATTGCTGAGAATGGCAATCTTAGGATAGGAGAAAATCACGATGATGAAGCAGGTGTAAAGATACCAAAACCCTATAATGTAATGTATTGTGATGAAAGATGTCTAACTAAATGAGAACGTATTAAGTTTCCAAAATACATGGTTAGAGGCAATTGAGTCAAGAACCTTCGGACTTAGTGAAGACGATCATTAGTCAAAACATTGTCACTGAGGATCCTGAGCTGGCAAGAGAAGCAACAAGCTAAAGACACACGATGTTTGCATGGCTATGCAAGAAATCATTGTATTCCACTACGAAAACAACATTGGTAATCTGTCAAGCTGGTTGTGCACCAAATTGCAATGAGTAAATCATACATCTCCATGGTCTAGAGTAGAGTGCTTGCTAAATCTCTATTATCTCGAGAATAGTCCAGGACTCTTGATTGTTCTTGGTCTTAAAGTTGGTAATGAGTTATTGGTCAAACTTACAATGGATGATAAACTACTATTATAGAAGGAATTAGCTCAATAATACTAACCTGTCATCCCTTTAAATTCTGTAGAAGCAGAAAATAGTCGGCACTTCAACACTTGAAGGAGTTAGGAAAATTGATCAACGTAAATGTGTGCATTGTCTCGTAAAAAGCTGAAGGTTATCACTAGAATGACATGCATTTTATGTTGATCATATGAAAATGCTTTTAGCTAGAGTTACGTTATTTTGGTTGAGCCCATTATTCAATGGTTTCATAGCGTCGCATCCGGATGTAGCGGACCCTTATTTACTCATGTCCAACTACAACTTTACAAATGTCTATTGATTTAGAATAAATATAAAAAATTCGGGGAAAAGTACAAAAAAAGTCTTTTGATCACATTTGTATAAATAATCAAAAACCTTTCAATTTGACTAATTTCACATTAGTACCAATTTAGCCCATCCGGCCACTTTAAGTCGGAAATCGATGACATGGATGTCGGCGATCCTATGTGACATCATCGGACCGACATGAACATTTTAAAATGATTTTTTGTCTTTATTTTTTATTATTTAAAAATCTTTTTTTTCTTATTTTTTTATTTTCTTTCTTTTTTTTCCTTTTCTTTGAACCGTGGTCAATATTGGCAACAAGCGAGGCTCGAGCCCTTGCTCGATTTAGTGAGAACCACCCCCACCTAGGTCGCGAGGGTCTCACCCTCGCCTGTGGCCGATGAGGGCCACGACATCCCTCACTAGCCCCCCCTATGGCTGGTCGCCGCAGTGGCTTGTATCTACCACAATCCAAAGAAAGGAAAAAAAAAAGGAAAATTAAAAAAATACAAAATACAAATAAAAATAAGTAAAAAATCATTTTAAAATGTTCATGCCACATAGAATCATCAGCATCTACATCATCAATTTCCGGCCTAAATTACCGAATGGACTGATTTGATACCAATGTAAAAAGACTTTGGACTAAATTAGTTTAATTGAGAGTTTTAGAATTGAATTGATACCAATATGACAGTTTAAAAATCAAAAAATTAGTAATTTAAATGTCCATGTTACATAGAATAATCGACATCCACATCATCACTTTTCAGCCTAAATTACCAAATGGACTGAATTGGTATAATTTGAAAAAAAAAAAACTTAGAATTAAATTGGTCCAATTGAAAGGTTTAAAACTGAATTAGTACTAGTGCAACACATCTACAAATTTTTTGGTACTTTCCCCAAAATATTCGATCTCTCTCTCTCTCTTCTCTATTCGTAGCCACTGCCCGTTCAGCTAGATTGGAGAATCATGCCCGGCCGTCTCTATTGCCCAGGCCACCGCAATCTTCACCCATAAACCCACCGCCCCACCATTTCGCCAGTCGCAGCAATGGACGTGCCGGTCATTGCCAGATCTGAAGGACATGACCATAGCTTCAGACCTAGAAATTCGCCCTCAGGATCTCGACCTCGACCATTGCAGCCATGGACGCCTTTGTGGCCCAAATCTCAAGCAGATCCGTAAGGTCGCCCACATCTGGTTCAAATCCTGACATTTAGAGTCCGTTACCGCCGGTTTAGAGCAAGCTTCCACTCAAATCGCATCTCGTGCTTCCACTTGGGGCTGTCGTCCCACCTCCTGACAGTCAGAGTCTGTTGTAGTTGGTCCAGGGCGAGCTTCTTGCTCAGGTTGTCGCTGAGGAAGAAAAAGGAAGAAAGTAGAGTAACGGGTAGGAAAAAAAAAAAAAAAAAAAAAGTGGGTTGCCTCCTCAAACCAACGCATAGCAATGCAATGCAGGCGGTGGCGTCTCCACTGGTGACAATGGAGGGGGGACGCATGAATGTTGGCCTCAAAGATGGTTAGGGATGAAAGAGGGGGATGAGAGAGAAAGGTGAGTGGTTTGAGCATTTTTAATTTGTATGCCTGATTCCATGTTAATATTTGCACGGAAAATTGTCCAAATAGTCCTAAATTTATTGCATTTTTGTCAATTTTAGTCATAAACTTTTCAATTTATCCAATTTAATCCTAAATATTTTTCACATTTTATCAATTCAATCATAAACATTTTTGCTTCTTGTCAATTGAATCAATCTGATCAATTTTAGCTAGAAATTGTTAATGTGGATGACCGGCACTAATGTAACATTTTTTTTTTTTTTTTTTTTAATAATATTTTGTTTTCAAGGGTTTTTTTTTTTTTTTTTTTGATTTTTTTTTTTTTTTGAGTTTCAAATATAGGTGACCCTTGCCAACCATAGGCAAAGGGCTAGCCGACTTGGGCAAGGGCGAGGGTGCACAAGCCCTCACCCAAAAACAATGAGGGCCACGATGCCCTCACCAACGAAGCTGAGGCACACGAGCCGTCGCTCAAAAATGGCGAAAGCCATAATGCCCTCACCAGATCTAACTAGGTGAGGGCCCACATTGTGGCTCTCACCCAAAGCCAACAAGGGTCAACTAGCCTCGCTTGTGGCCAATGCAAGGATTGGCCGCCAACCCTTATCGGCCAAATCTCAAACCAAAAATAAAAAATAAAAACATAAATAAAAAAAAAAAAAAAAGAAGAAGAAGAAAAGACCATAAAAATTCAAAATATTATTAAAAAAAAAAAAAAGTGCCACGTTAGCGTGCCCGCCGTCCATATTAGTAATATTCAGTAAAAACTTATCAATGAACTAAATTGACAAGAAGTGAAAAGGTTTAGAACCGTATTGGCAAAATTGAAAAATTTGGGACTAAATAGGTTTAGGATTTTTTAGACAATTTTTCCAATGTTTGCATGTCAAGATGTAATTAGACATAAGTAATAAGCACCTACCACATCAACAGCTGATGTAACACTATGCAATCCAAGAATATTTTGTCAGAAGAAGACAAATATTTGCACAACTCTTTACTTTTCGTTACAATTTTCAGTTAGACCCACTTTATTTTCGTATTACCTCATTCCTTGTCATTTCAAAGTTAAAAGAATTCATTTACAATTCAATTTGTTTTATCTCGCACTTAGATTCATGTAGTTTCATCCCTCCATCTAACGTCCCAGGCGTAACTTTGTCATTAATTGAGGAACTACAAGCAAATCTCAGTCGCTCTCTAATCGTCTATAGTTAGATCTCATGAGCTCAATCACTTTACTTTCTTCTTTTTTTTCAATTATCTCTTCTGGCACGCCTATGTCGAGTTTTCTCGAGCACAACTTTTTATTTTTCCCTTTTTTTTGTTGTAGCGTCAGAGACTTCTTTGAATACTTTGTGGTATTTTGAAATGAATATGTTCTTATTTTCATGCAAATGACATGTGGATAATTTTATATTTATTGAGCTCTATACTTTCCTTCACACCTTATTGGAAGATCTATGTTTCCAATTGATAAGATATAAGTTATTAACTTTATCTACAACAAAATTTAAGTAAATCTAATTTAGGTGATGTTCATGTTTGTAATTAGCCCCATATTGTTTCACGCGCTTATTTTAGGTCTTAATTCTCCATTGTACACATATTGTTCGCTTTGAACACTAAGTCAATTTTGTTCTTCTTAGAGCAACCCATACTACCCCAAGAAATTGCATATGTACAATTAGATGGCACATTAGCCCCATAGTGTTTCATACTTTCGGGCGCTTATTTAGAACGAAGATCATATTTAGCACGAGATCTACGAGTATCCTTTTGAAATAAGCAATGTCGGTCACGTTAATCTATTTGTCGCGAGTAAGTACCATCAATCAAGGTCTGAAAATGAGTGGGCCCAGCTTTTGCTTGGGCTCCACGTCTGAGAAAGGCAAAATGGCTTGTGCCACAAAGTATGGCCTAAGGCCCAAAAAATGGTCCCTTGGGCTTTTTCCACTCCAGATCAATTTATCTACGGCCCAATGCTTAAAAAGAGGGACTAAAACACAAACTTTCGGGCAAAAGTAATCTCAAGTGGAACCCACAATAAAGAACAAACTAAAACACTTGGAGCAAAAATAATCTCACTTTTGAAACCAAAAAAAAAAAAAAAAAAACACGAACTTTACTCGATAGACAAAAAGATCCGTTGGATCTCACAAAAAGGATGAACTTTTACCTTTGCGACAAAAATTACTCCACTTTTCGAATGAACAAAAAAATAGCATTAATTTTCACTAGAGAAACAACAATAGAAACAGTTAGACCTTCCTTCCTTCCTTCCTTCCTTCCTTCTAGAGAAGCTTATTTGGCATTTGATGTGATTAATGGCGGTGATGTGAACAACAAACATGTCATTTGAGCCATATGAATGTCATTCTGCTTGAATCATAATGAAATTTTATTCCATTTCCTTTGAAATTGATAAATTGAGAATTCACGACAGTAACTAAACTTCATAATTTGTTTGAATTCCACAAATTGGCTTATAGTCAATTATACAAAACTCCAAATTGCAAATTTGTTTTGGGGCAAAATCTTAGCTATCCAATATGGGATCTACATTTGAGGTTATACTATTTTTCTTTGACTGTTACTTAAAAAGAACATAACAAAACACACCGAAACGTTGTCTTTGTTTAAAATTACAGTAGCAATTTTACATGTCTATTGTACACTATTAGCCATGCCAATTGCTAGTACAGTTAACAATGGATTTTTTGTCGCTAAAGGGGAGGGGGATTTGTTTGAAAAATGTGGTTAGTTTAGTCCTAAAGGTACAATTTCATGCTTTATTTGGAATCCGGCAGATATTTTTGTCCCTCAAGCGAAACTTCATAATCTTTTTGTCATTTCAAAAGTGCGATTACTCTTGTCCTGTGTATACAACTTTTAATGCTTTTTTTGAGTGTTTTTTTTTTTTTCCTGTGTATAAAACTTTCCCCATTCCCCGAAAATGATTTTTTTTCGAGTGTTTGACCGTTTATATTTGCATCAAACAATCAATCAGTCAACTACCACTTAACCATAATAAAGAAAGAGAACCCCATAATTTGCTCAATTACCCACTGGAATCTGATGAATAACATAACAATAAAATTGGCACTTGACATCTGTCTCGGCGATGCCACGTGCACATGCGGTCCATGCAAATAAACAAAACATTAGGAATTTCATTAATGTATTTGCGTGCAATCGTGCCCTAGAAGTAGACATGGTCCCCCGCCCCCCGGGGGGCGCCCCCAGTAGCAACATGAACTTTTCATTTATTTAAAAGAAAAAATAGTCATGGGGGCCTTAGTTTATTGCGATTAATAAATGATTTCTTATACAACTTTCAGCACGGCCGCTTTAAGCGTAAGCAAATGATCTGCCAGCAAGAGAACAAACTTATTGTTCTCATGAATCTTGACCATCCACGTTTTGCAAATTAATAGAAAATTCCAAGCATTTGCTGATTTATTGATTTTAATCTCGATACAAATATTTATGGTCAGAGGTGGTCGACCACTTGTTTATTGTGGGAAGGAAAGGGTGTAGCCTCTAACAAACCTTTTCATACCATCTATGCTCATAATAGGTCTGATCCCCTAAGGAAACTCTCAACTTTAGGTGTAATATTAATTCTACTCAAACTTCTTATTTTTTATCTGAAAAAAAATTTATCCGGAAAAAACTTAGTTTTTGTTAAAAAAACTTCAAATTTAGTCACAAATCCACCCCAAACTTCAACTCTAGTCCCAAATCTGCCGCCATTAGCCCTTTGTCCAAAAATTGTTGTTAGTCATTCCTAACTCCCCTAATTTTCATTACCGTGGAAATACCAATGGTGATTTATGGATGAAGGATTAATGGAGGCAAATTTGATATTAGATTGAAAGTTGGTAGTTAGAAAAAAAAAAAAAAAAAAAAAAAAAAACAAACAAACATTTGGGCATATTTGGGCTAGAGTTAAAATTGGTGAAATTTTTTAGACAAAAAAATTCAAGGTAAATTTGGGATTGGATTTAAATTTTGGTTTTTCTTATAAAAAGAAGTTTGGGATAAAATTGGGATTGGAAATAAAGTTATGGTTTTTTTTAGACAAAAAATTTAAGGAGGAAACTATGACTGGACCTAAAGTTATGTCTTTTGGGGGATTAGGCCACTGATAATAAAAAGAAATAGATTCAGGATTGGATTAAAATATTTATTTTTTTATAGAAAGAAGTTTGGGATAAATTGGATTGGAAATAACGTTATGTTGTTTTTTTAGACAAAAATTTTAAGGATGAAACTATGACTGGACCTAAAGTTATGGTCTTTTAGGGGATTAGGCCCTGACAATTAAAAAAAAAATCAATTTATTGTCCAGTCCTATGTTTACGAAAGTGTCCTCATCTTCCTATCATATTTTTAGATCTATTATTCTAATCGAGCTCTTATCACTCGCTAAAAGATCAAGGCTGTAAGGAAATGCATGTTGTTGATCTTCTAACTCAAATTATTGATGACCATCCATAGTTCTTGATTCCATTCATCCACTAATTGGTGCCTCTTATCCACTAATTCACGAGATGGTAGCTACTCGTAATTTCAAGCAATATACATCGCAACTAACTTCTTACTTTGTGATTTCTCTGCATCAGTTCATTATGGTTTCTTAATTCACGCATTACTCATTTTGATTGTTCGATTCATATACACAATCTTTCGGACATCAATATTGATTGAACTTTTTTTCAAGTGTGTGAAAAAGAGTATGAAGAAACTATGCACGCATGTGCCCCGTGCTCAAAAAGAGACTTCCATATTATCGGATTTTTACACTCGTCCCCTATTAATTGTCTATTAGATGCCTTAGGGGCTGTTTGATTGGGCATTCCCAAGGGGCTTTGGGCCCCCAAAGCCCCTTGAGGAAAAATTTTAGTGTTTGGAAAATTTTTTGGAAACTCATTTGCCCAAATATGAGCATTTGGAATGCTCAATGCTCAAAGCTAGGGAGGGGCAGCATTGGGCATTCGGCATTTGGGAAATGCCACGATTACTGTTCATCATTTTTTTTCCCCGTTGTCTTCTTTTTCCCGGCCACCGGGCTTCTCCGGCAGCCACCGCCGCTACTGCCTGAGGGTCGTGCGTCGCCGGTGACCACCGTCTGGGGGTGCCGCGACGCGCGACCCAGGCGGCGTTGACTGGTTCGTCGCCTGGTTCGCTCGGAACCAGTCGCCGCCACCCGAGGTCGCATGGACCCGGGCGGCCCGAGGTCGCATGGACCCAGGAAAAATTTTAGTGTTTGGAAAATTTTTTGGAAACTCATTTGCCCAAATATGAGCATTTGAATGCTCAATGCTCAAAGCTGGGGAGGGGCAAAGATTGGGCATTCGGCATTTGGGAAATGCCACGACATCGTTCATCATTTTTTTTCCCCGTTGTCTTCTTTTCCCGCCACCGGCTTCTCCGCAGCCACCGCCGCACCGCCCGAGGGTCGTGCGTCGCCGGTGACCACCGTCTGGGGGTGCCGCGATGCGCGACCCAGCGGCGTTGATCGGGTTCGTCGCCCGGTTCGCCGGAACCGCCGCCGCCGCCTGAGGTCCGCGTTGCCTGAGGTCGCATGGACCCAGCGGCGTCGCCAGTTCGCGCGAACCGGGCGATGCCGCATGAGGTCCTCGCGACCTCAAGCCACCAGATCTCGGCGGTCCGGAGGCTAGATCTCGCGCCGGACGGCCGATTCGGCCTCTACGACCTCCCAGTGCCCGAGGTCGCGTCAGCGGCGACGACGCCGCCCGAGGTCGCACCCGGGTCCGCGCGACCTCAGCCGCTAGATCCGGCAACCGAGGCTAGATTTGGCTGCCGACGGCCGATTCGGCCTCTCGCGCCTCCGGGCGCTTGAGGTCGCGGCGACGACGGCATCGCCGAGGTCGCGACTCAAAGCCGCCGGGATGGCCGATCGCCGTCCGACACCACCGGCCGTCGGATGGCCGGCCGTCCGGCACCACTGGCCGTCGGATTTGATTTTGAGATTTAAAAAAAAAATTAAAAGCAAAAGCCCATTTGGAATAAATTTTGCCAAACGGTATTTTTACACAAGCAACTTTTCAATGCGTAATTTGCCAAACGGCCGAGTATTCCCGAAAACCCCTTTATCCTAAAGATATTTGCATTTGGCCAAGGGCATTTTCCCAAAGCCGAACCAAACGGGCCCTAAAGATACTTGGGGAAATGCAAAGCCATTTCCCCAAAGTTGAACCAAACAGCCCCTTAGTCCATAGATTCGATAATTGAAACACGTTACAAAGATTGCCTTGAGCGCAATTATCATTAACCCCTTTGCTGCTTGACATGCTAAATCTTTTCTAGTAAATCTTTGGTTTCAATCCATGAGAGCACTTTTGATCTACAAAGAAAGAGAAATTAGAAACTAAAATATCCTAATGCTATGAGTTCGGTATGTATTTTATGGCATTATTGATGAAGTGAAAATTGTTGTTTCCATAAGAGTGTAGCCGAGAAGAAATGCTTGGTTCGTTGTTAACAAATGCTTTAGGGCACTCTTTCAGCAACTAATTAATAAAAAATTTATGTTTCCAGTAAATACATGATATATTCTCGTATTCTGCAT